>NC_142008.1:78981456-79283206 GCF_049901715.1 Pseudonaja textilis
CTTAATGTAAATTTTAAACCACGTTTTCCTATTGTTCAAGCATTATTTCATACCCAAAATTCTTTTTACCCATTGAATCATACAATGCCTCACATACAGGTAACCCTCGAGATATGAGGGTTCCTTTAGCGAATTTTCATCAGAACGAATTTATTCAGAAAGGGTACTTATATTAGAAATGCAAAACTGCGATAAAAAATAGACCTCTGTACCATGTGACTTGCATTCAATCACTGCTGCAGTGGCTGCCATTTTTAACTCTCTGAGTTTCCTGTGCTGTTCGGAGTTAGGATGCAATTTCCTTGAAGCTGGCAATTGTTTTGTTTCTCCCTAGTCACATGGCCAAACAAGAGCCAGTGATTTTTGCAGCTAGTGCGGCACTGAGTTTGTTTGTATTTTCTTGGTGCTGCATGGAGGATCTGCTGCTGCCTGGGCTTGAAAACTGGAGTGCTAGAACTGTTTCTGTAAATGTTTTGAAATATTTTTTTTTGTTACTCTATTGTACTGTATACTCTATTGCACAGTTTGTTTGTAAATACTTTGGGAACTGCTCTACTTCTTTTAAGTACTGTACAATACTTTGCAAACTACAGTATTGTGTTTGTAAGTACAGTTCTTTGCAAAGATAAAGTTTATTTGCATTTGTTTTGCAACTGCTTGTAGAAATGCTAGCCAGCATCTACACAAATCTCTTTTCTAAACCAGGGGTTGCCAACCTTTTGGACCTCAGGGACCACCAAACTCATAATTTTAAATCCCAGGGACCACTAACCAGTTCTGTGGCTGTGGCCTAATTTGTGGGTGTGGCTTGGTAGTCATGTGACTGGCTGGGCATGGTTCATATGTAAATAATATAAATATTTATATAAATATTGAATTTTTTTTTATAAAAAAAGAGCAACTTTTATCCAAAATCAGGCAAAGCAGGCAGGCAGATTGAGTTTCTCACAGAATCATTCAGTGATCTATATATCTGCCATCAGCTAGCTCAGACTCTCAAATTTGCTTGTGGTAAGTCTGCACATAGAACCTTCAGTCCTAAGGGAGGTTCAGCTGTGCTTAAAAGCAGAGCCAAAAATCTAAAGACTAGCTAGAAAGTAAGAAATCCAACCATTTCCTGCTTCCTATCTAATCTAAATCTCCAGGCACAGCAGAACAGATGATGGTCAGAAAAAGGAAAAACACTAGAGGCTTTTAAGAAGAGTCTGGATAGGCATTTATTAGAAATACTTTTTGTGAGAGCAGTGGGTTAGATTAGATGACCTTATGGTCCCTTCCATCTCTGTTACTATTACAAGCCAAGAGTTCTGTAAATCCCCCCCTCATCTCGCTCCCTCCCTCCCTCCCTGGCTGGATATTGTTAATTAGTGGCAGGTGGGTTTTTTTAAAGAAGCAACTGCAATTGGAGAGTTCTGTACATTACTGCCCCATCCCCCTCTGGGCAGCTGTCTGAAGATTCTTCAACTGATCAGCAGCAAGAGGGTTTTTTTTTAAACTGCAAATGGAGAGCTCTGCGAGCCTGCTTGGAGGCAATTTAGTTCCTCCTCCTGGGGAAACAGCTGATTGGCAGTCCTGCGGGAAGTAAGTCAGATATTCATTCATTTAATGAGCCATTTGATTCAATTAATGAATTTGATTTTAAAAATTGAGTCTGATTCATCTGATGAATTTTTTGACTTACGAATCTAATGGGCAGGCTCCATTTAGGTTCACCATGATTAAAAAGAATTATTTGAACATCAGTCCACCAGTCTGGCCTCATCATTTTTTTTCCTAAAAAGTTCCTGGAGTGATATTAAAGAGGCATCTTCACAGAGAACCTTACTTTATTATTCCAAATTCTTAGGATGGCACGTTTTAAAAAGTGGCTGTTGAAATCAACACTATTTTAACCTTATACAATAAGTAGGCATACCATCCAAATATTAATTGACGCCTCCAAATCAGGTGACCTCTTGATTTGGGTGGAGAGTCATCTGTCCGTTAAGCCAGCTCAAACAACAAACATCAAAATACAACTTCAAATGTTGATAAACCCAAACCTCCTCTTTCTTTAGCATCTTGTAGGAATTTATTTCTAACTCTTGGTTTTTTTGCCTTGTCATATAAATTTAGAAATATTCATTTGTCATTGTTTAAATGGAGTATCAGTTGTAAGTATTGATAAAAGTCTGAAATAAAAACATCTTTGGTAAAACACTCATCTTACTGACAGAGATTATATCCAATAAAGATAGTTGTAGTTTATCCCATCTTAATAGAGCTTTTTTGATATCATTCCACAGAAGTACAAAATTCTTTTAAAACAAATTGGAATTTGTACTTGTCAGTTATTCCAAGATATATTCACCTTTTCATCCACCTTCTGGTCAATATTTCATAGTCCTGAGAGGTCATATTCTTAAAAAGCACTGTTATTTCTGTTCGTTTATTTTGAAGCCTGCTAAAGTTGTAAAGTCATTTAGTTTCTTCATCAAGTATTCCATGTCAGCTTTTGGATCTTACAAAAATATAAGTCATGGGCAAATGCTCTCAATTAAAAATGCTTTTTAATATGTTGTCTGTTATTTTCTCTTCTGGGCCTCAGAAAGGCAAAAAATGGAGGGGGGGGCTGAGTCCCTCTCTCCATTTTTTTGCCTTCAGGAAGAGGAATCCCAACACACCTGATCGTATGAACAGCTGATTGTCAGGAGGGGGAAAAAAAGAAATACCTTAAGAGGTGAACGTTAGGCGGGCGGGGTGAGTGAGCATTGGGTGGGCAGGGCAAGCGAGCCAGCAGACTGAGTGACCGGGTTGGGGGCATGGCCATCCAGAACTTACTACCAGTTCAGCGACCCACGCCAAATCCTTGCTACCGCTTCATCCGATCCGGTGCAAAAATACAACCACTGATTTTAATGATTCAATAATATTCAAAATATTTTTGCATTGTCTCTTAACTGTCTTTGTGGCAAAAAAGCCAGACTGATTTTCATAGATTTTTGCCTGTAAAACCTTCTTCAACCTTTTTGGCAATATTGCAGCAAAAAGTCTATAGTTTTTTATCCTCCGAACATCTTGACCCTCCTTTGATAGTAGCGTAATATTGGGTTCTTTCTAGGTTTGAGGCATCTTTTATTTATTTACTTATTTTTATTTATTTATTTGATTTGTCAATCACTTACAAGATAAGAGGTATAAGTATAGTTATGGAAACATGAAATGGATACATATAAGAAAAATAAAAGAAACAATAGGACAGGGATGGTAGGCATGTTGGTACGCTTATGCACACCCCTTACAGACCTCTTAGGAAAGGGGTGAGGTCAATAGTAGACAGTCTAAGGTTAAAGTTTTTGGGGTTTGAGGAAGAAACTACAGAGTCAGGTAGTTAGCTTCCTGTAGTACACCATTTAATGACTGTAGGAGTTGGTCCTCAAAATATTTATAATACTGACTTGTGAGACAATCTGGGACCTGGGCTTCACCTTTTTTTTAAAATTAATATTTCAAAGGCAGTTACTGAATTGTTCATAATAGTTTCCGAGCATGTGAAAGTTTAGTTGTGTTCACTTTATGAATAATTACCTATTTTTTGTGTATAAAATTCCACCTCTTGTAAAGGTTGGAATAAAAGTTATAAAAGAACATTTTGATGAAGTTACTGTGAGTACCATACTTCATAGATTTGCTCTACCATATTTTTTCTTTCCTTTCTTGATTTATGCCAGCTACCTTCCTGATTTATATGCAAATTCAAAATGTTTTTGTTTCACATAATTAAATTTGGATTCTATTTCCTGAATTGTTAACATGGACAATTATTGACATAGCAGTTTAAATAGGTATAAGGTTTCAGAATCCATTGTTGTCTTTTGCAAAATAATTTATTTCTAATTTCATCCAATAATTTTTGCAACTTTTCTTTTCTAGATGATTCTGTATTATAAAATAACCTCTCATGACCACTTTATTGGCATCCCAAACAGTTATTTAAATTATCTTTTATTCTTTGTTGACCAAATATGATTGGACACATAAGGAATTTGTCTCCATTGTGTAAGCTCTCAATGTACATACAAACAAAGAAATATAATCATACAACACCACTACTATAAGACAGGGGTCAGCAACCTTAAACACTCAGAGAGCGTGGCCAACTTGACGTCTCTCATTCCCACCCAGTCACATGACCCCTCCCAGCGACGCTTACCAGTTGTGCTCCCTGTGTTTTCTTTTCTGTGGAAAACAGCTCTCTCTCCCCCCTTCTCTCTCTCTCCTCTTCTCTTTCTCTCTCCTCCCCCTCTCGTGTGTGTGTGTGTGTGTGTGTGTGTGTGTGTGTGTGTGTGTGTTCCCTCTTGAATCATTTCCAAAAACAGGCGAGGGTTGGGTTTGTTTTTTTGCTGATGTTGTTCTTCCTTTTTCTTTGGGTGCTTTTTACTATATGATTTAAATCAAGAGTCAATTAAGGTTCCCAGATAAATGAAGCTCTTTTATCCCCCAGCAATGGCTGCCTGTTGGCTGAACCCACCATAGTTGGCCCTGCTCCTCGTCCTCCCCTCCCAGTCACTCCTCACCTGGCCTGAGAAGGTAAGGGCAACAGCGGGGGATGGAGACTTGCTTCACATTGTAATGGGCTCCAGGAGGAGGATGGGATGCCATCTCCGCCATTGTGAAGTACACTAAATTTAACTGTTGTGCAAGGCACTGCAATCAATGTCCCTCCTCCTTCTGGAACCCATTACAATGCAGAGCATCGCAGTGGAGAGCAAGTCACATGTCTCCCTAAGCGACCAAGGTGTGTTTCAGCACCAAGGGCCGGAAGAAGTGCCCGTGAGATGAGGTTAGTACAGGGGCGCTTTGCTCCTGCTCTAGAATATGGAGCGAGTCTTCATCCCCCACCGTCGTCCTTACCTTCTCAGGCCAGGAGAGGAGTGACTGGGAGGGGAGGGTGAGGGGCAGGGGCAGGGCCAGCTAGTGGTGGGGTCAGCCAACAGAGCCACAGCAGGGGGACGAAAGAGCCGCATGCAGCTCTGGAGTTGTGGGTTGCCGGCACCTGGTATAAGATAATAAGATGAGAAGGATAATAATAATGCAGTCATATTACATAAGTAAATTTCCTTAGACATAAGACAGTGCTGTGGGAATTAGGTGTTCAGGAGAGAGATGGCATGAGGGAAAAAACTGTCTTTGTGTTTAGTTGTTTTGGCATGCAATGCTCTATAGTGGCATCCTGAGGAGAGGAACTGAAACAGTTTCTTAACCCTCTTTCTGGCTTGTGCAGTACATAGGTCTTCAATGGAAGGCAGGCTGGTTGCAGTTGTTTTTTCTGAAGTCCTAACTAAGTCTCTACTTGTCCTATTTGTTTCCTACACCAAAGCAGGCAGTTATAGAAATACAAATGTCTGACTTCTGGTGGCACTTCTGTTGAGGACGGATGGAGACCGTGATTGTGCACAGCTTCAATCCGTGCTTACCCTGTTGGACGGGACCGGAACCAGCAGACCCACCTCGGAGGGGTGGGGAAGGAGAGGGAGACCGGCAGCCAAGGTGAGGGGAGCTGCATCTCCCCTCCCTGGCTTGGTATACTCCTCTGCAAGATAGGGATAAGCAGCAGTTTTAATGGCTGCCCTGAAGACGGGAAGCTATTGGGACTTAAGTGTGTGCTGGAGCGGTGAAGTAGTGAGCAGTGTGTATCCATATAAGAGAAACTGTTTTCTTTGTTTCAATAACCCTGAAAAGCAGAAAGAAAGATTCCTCACTTGAGAGTTTAACAGTGGCGAATGGAAAACAAGAGGACAATATAAGGTAAATAAAAAACTGGACTACAAAGGAGCTAAAGCGAAATTAAGGATGGAATTGGGAATAATATACAGAACCTGGCATCAATTAGGCATTGGATAAAATGCTGAACTTGCTTGAAATTGATTATACTTTTTTAAAAAAGCCAATGGTTGAAATGGTTGAAAATTAACATTAGTATAATTGAAAAAAGGGAAAAAAAGAACTTTGAAAATTGGAAGCGATATAGAGCGCCACCTAATGGTACAAGACATTTTTTCCTGGATGACTTTATGGAAAATTACTGGTCTTTTAAATGCATGAATGAGAAAAGATATGAAATAAAAGACTTTATCACAACAAGAATCCTGGAAGCTTAAAAGAAACAGGGGGAGATTACAGCAAGAGGATAAATGAAGATAACATCTTGGGACTGTTGGGGGTTGACTGTGCAAAGGAAATAGAAGGACCAATAAGGAAAAGAGAAACAAACTGAGTCTCTTGGCAAGGATTACAATTAACTTTAAGATAAAGAATAACTCAACTGATTAAAAAAACGGAAGAAGCAAGCAAATAATTTAAGCTGGAACTGCAAACAGTGAAAGAAATGTTAAAAGAAAGAAGGTGACTATTGGTCATACTGGCAGAAAAAGTAATGCAATTTATAGCAGAACAAAGGAACCCTAGAGAGGAGGAGTCAAAGGAAGAAGAAAACAGACCAGATGGACATGAAGATTTAGAGACATTGCCAAAAGACACAAAAAGAATTAAAACTAAGACATTGATGACAGAGATAATAAACAAAAGAGAAAACGTTCCCAAGAGTAAACAAAAGAAGAAGCTGTACAGGAAGAAATTTCAAAAAAGAGAAAAGGGAAGGGTGGGAGGAAAGATGGATGATTGGCAGATGGAAATAAAAGTAATATTAGAGAAAAAAAGAGAGATAAAGAGGAAAGGCCAGAAAAACTTAGCAAAGGAAAAGCTGGCTAAAACTAAAAGAAATGACAAGGCCGAGAGATTCAGAGATAAGGGTTAGACATAGCATAAAACATGGGAATATATCTTTGTATTTTTTATTAGAAATGTAGACTGGGGAGATTTGAAGTTTATAACTTACTGGAAATTACCTTAGGATTATTAGATAATTATAAATGAGAAAAATGAAAATTGAGTGAGCGATATTAAGAGGGTTTTATTGTTATCAATCCTTTCATATGTGTATGTACACACACACACACACACACACACACACACACACAGACACACATATATATATGTTTTCTTAAGTTTTCGTGGGTTTTTTATATGTACGGTATTCAGCTTTGGTCAGGTATTTTCCCACGTCATTATAGTTGTGCTTTTAAAGTTGTAGCAACGTTTAGAAATTAGAACATGACAAGAAAGCCCCCAACAAATCACAACAACACCTGAAACAATTAGTATACAACGTTTTCAACAGAGAACTCACCAAAACAGAAACAGATGTCCTAACCAAAGGATTTAATTATGCTATAGCACCCCCAAAAATCCCCACAGAATCCATCATATGTGGAGCGGAATCCAGCCTAACTAAATTAAATATAGATGAAGCTGACAGAATAAGACACCACATCACTAACATCCTATGCACAAGCAAACCACCCAAGAGCAACTTGCACAAAGAGTGCCTGCAAGCACTCTTGCATATCCTGCATATCCAGTGCCTAAAAGCCCTACAAGCCTTAAGGAACGACAGCAGCATAATCATACTTCCAGCAGATAAAGGTAATGCCACAGTAGTAAGAGATAGAAAAGACTATGAAACAAAATTGACAGACCTACTCCAAGATTCCACATACAAACCCATAAACATGGGCCCAACCACATATCTGGAAAAAATAACCAAGAAGAAAATTATAACCAGCCACATGAGCAAAGAGATCCAACAGACAATCATTCCAAGAGAAAAATCTTCCAGATGCCCCAAACTATATGGCCTCCCAAAAATACACAAAGAAGGCATACCTCTCAGACCCATAGTCAGCTCCAGAGGAGCACCACTACAAAACCTAGCCAAATACCTAGCAAAGCAGCTACAGCTCCATGCTGAAGCAGCAGCTTCACATGTACAAAACTCATACCACCTCTTGGAAATGATCAAAGATCTACACATGGAACAAAAAGATCTGCTTGTAAGTTTCGACGTGGTTTTACTATACACTCAAGTCCTGATAAAAGAAACTCTCGAAATCATCAAAAATAAATACCAACCACCCAAACACCTCGTGGAACTAACAGAACACTGCTTAACCAACACATAGTTCATATATAAAGGACAAAGATACAAGCAAATTGAAGCAGCCCCTATGGGATCACCACTGTCACCCGTCATTCCACACATGTTCATGGAAGAATTCGAATCCAGAGCCCTAGCCAATGCCACCCACAAACCCAAACTATGGCTAAGATACATCAATGACACATTTGTTATTTGGCCCCATGGAAAAGAAAACCTAAACGATTTCCTAACACACCTAAACAGCACACCCCCCAAAATCAAGTTCACCATGGAAATGGAAACAAACAAACAACTACCATTCTTAGATGTACTAATCTACAAAAAAACAGATGGCACACTAGGACACACTATATACCAGAAGAAAACACACACCAACCGCTACCTCAACGCCTAATCCCACCACCACCCAGCACATATAAACTCTGCGGCCAAAACACTAATCGCCAGAACCAAACGCCTGGCAGACAAGACACACATAAAGACAGAACTATGCACCCTGACCAAAGTACTGACAACCAACGGCTTCCACAAAAGCAAAATCATTGGCTTTATCCACAAAAACACACTGAGACATAATGGAGACCTAGAAGATGAACAGCCCTATGGAACAGCTGCCCTACATAAGAGGTACTACAGACAAAATCAGTAAGATACTACACAGACATCAAATCAAGACTGCCTTCAAAACAGACAGAAAAATAGCAGCCATCCTAAGAAACCCCAAAGATATAATTGACCTGGAAAACCAAGGCATATACGAAGTCCCCTGTGCATCATGCCCTGCCACATACATTGGACAGACCAATAGAAGAATAAGTACCCGCCTGGATGAACACAAAAATGCAGTAAAAAAGCTGGAACATACTTCCTCACTAGTCCAACACATGAAAGCCACAGGTCATAGCATCAACTTCAATGGCACCAAAACCCTAGCCACTATAGAAAAACCCAGCTACAGAATTATCAGAGAAGCCATAGAGATTGAAAAAAGACCTGAAAGCATGAATAGAAGAGATTACTCCACCAGACTGTCAATTATCTGGAAGCCTGCACTCTCAAACAAAAAAAATCTCCACACCACAAACCAGCCAAACACCTGGGCACAAACAGATCCCCCCTGATACCTCCAGCTCAAACACACCCCAACCAGGCACCCAGATGAAACCTAGCTTCCTAATAAATGATAGCCATCCATTTACTCAGAGCCAAGCCGCACTAAAAGCCTCCAATACAGGTAACACAATGTTGCCAGCCAATCAAGACAAAAAAAAGCTACAAAACAGAGAGAAGATATTAGAAACACCAATCAAGCAGAACACAGCAAACTCCATGACCAATAAACACAGACCAAGACTCCCAACCAATCAGGATGAAGGCACAGTGTAGGCTAGCACCAAATTTAAAACAGAAACGGCTGTGAAAGACTGACTCACAGACAAACACAATACATAAGTCTGATGATGGCAGATGAGATTCTGCTGAAACGTTGCTACAACTTTAAAAGCACAACTATAATGACGTGGGGAAACACCCGAACAAAGCTGAATACCATACATATATACATACATACATATATACATATTCTAAAATATGCTAATGGCTATGTAAATGATATTAGGAAAACAAGAGAATATGATGATGGGTGAAAATATGGTATTATGTTCAAAAAGCACAAACACACCACAGAAACCCTGAACAGCAGAAAAAGACAACAATGCATCTAAAGCAGGGGTGTCAAACTCAGGGCCCGCAGGCTGGATTTGGCCTTTGGGTGCTTAAATCCGGCCTGTAGCTGGCCTGGAAATATCAAGGGACCAGCTTGCGGTGCTTCTGATAGCTAAAATGGGCTGTGTGCACCCCCCTGGAACCTCATTTTCCCCCTCTGTGGCCTCCTGCAGCACTCTACCAGCCAAAACCGGGCTGAAAAAAGGCCTGAAACATTGCCTGAAACAGACTGCTGAAGGAAAAATGACCGGAAAATGGAATGCTGCAGGAGGCCATGGAGGGCAAAAATGAGGCACATGGGGCTGCATGTGGATCCCCTGCATCCCGTTTTGGCTGGCGGGGTTCTACATCCATGTCACCCTCCTGCCTCCAGCCCACAAAGGAGAACTATAATGCTGATCTGGCCCTTGAAGAAATCCAGTTTGACACCCCTGATATAAAGTATCTATGCAATATCTTTCATTGAAATGGATATCTGTGCAACTTCATGAAAAAGTGCCTGACTATTCAACACAACATAGCACAACAATACAAGCTGTAAAAAAAGAATAATACTGTCATACAGGTGAAACTCAAAAAATTAGAATATCATGCAAAAGTTCATTTATTTCAGTAATGCAACTTAAAAGGTGAAACTAACATATGAGATAGACTCATTACATGCAGAGCAAGATAGTTCAAGCTGTGATGTGTCATAATTGAGATGATTATGGCTTACAGCTCATGAAAACCCCAAATTCACAATCTCAGAAAACTAGATTACATGCAATCAATAAAACAAGGATTGTACATAGAACAATATCAGACCTCTGAAAAGTATAAGCATGCATATGTACTCAGTACTTGGTTTGGGCCCCTTTTGCAGCAATTATTGCCTCAATGCAGTGTGGCATGGAAACTATCAGCCTGTGGCACTGCTGAGGTGTTATGGAAGACCAGGATGCTTCAATAGCAGCCTTCAGCTCTTCTGCATTGTTCGGTCTCATGTCTCTCATCTTTCTCTTGGCAATGCCCCATAGATTCTCTATGGGGTTCAGGTCAAGCGAGTTTCTGGCCAATGAAGCACAGTAATCCCCTGGTCATTGAACCAGATTTTGGTGCTTTTGGCAGTGTGGGCAGGTGCCAAGTCCTGCTGGAAAATGAAGTCAGCATCCCCATAAAGCTCGTCTGTGGAAGGAAGCATGAAGTACTCCAAAATCTCCTGGTAGACGGCTGCGTTGACCCTGGACTTAATGAAGCACAGTGGACCAACACCAGTAGATAACATGTCTCCCCAAATCAACACAGACTGTGGAAACTTCACACTGGACTTCAAGCATCTTGCAGTGTGTATGCCTCTCCATTCTTTCTCCAGACTCTGGGTCCTTGGTTTCCAAATGAGATGCAAAAGTTGCTCTCATCAGAAATGAGGACTTTGGACCACTGAGCAACAGATTAATTCTGTTTTTCTTTAGCCCAGGTAAGACGCTTCTGACGTTGTTTGTTGTTCAGGAGCGGCTTGACAAGAGGAATACGACATTTGAAGCACATGTCCAGGATCCGTCTGTGTGTGGTGGCTCTTGATGCACTGACTTCGGCCTCAGTCCACTCCTTGTGAAAGTCTCCAACACTTTTGAATGGCCTTTTTCTGACAATCCTCTCCAGTCTACGGTCATCCCTGCTGCTTGTGCACCTTTTTCTTCTACACTTTTCCCTTCCACATAACTTTCTATTAATGTGCTTTGATACAGCACTTTGGAACATCCAACTTCTTTTGCAATTACCTTTTGAGGCTTTCCCTCCTTATGGAGGGTATCAATGACGGTTTTCTGCACAACTATCAGGTCAACAGTCTTTCCCATGATTGTGATTCCTACTGAACCAGACTGAGAGACCATTTAAAGGCTCAGGAATCCTTTGCAGGTGTTATGGCTTAATTAGCTGATTAGAGTAGGACACTTTGAGCCTAGAATATTGAATCTTTTCACAATATTCTAATTTACTGAGATTGTGGATTTGAGGTTTTCATGAGCTGTAAGCCATCATCATCACAATTATGACAAATCACAGCTTGAACTATCTTGCTTTGCATATAATGAGTCTATCTCATATATTAGCACTTAGAAGATATTATGAAAACTCTTTAATTTCACAACATATGGGCAAATTTAACTGGAAAACTGTGACCATATCCTAGACCAAGCCAAATTCAAAAATACTAGAGAATTTCTGGAAGCCTGCTACTCTGACAAATTGGCCATCCATCAATAGACACATAGACATAAACAACATTGACATGCTGGGCAAAAGTTCATCAACAACACCTAGATGAACATAAACACCAAAATTAACATCTGACTAACAACCAAGATGTAAACAATACCAAAACAAGGAACTGCCAAGCGGACCAGTAGTAGATTTAGGTTTTTGAAAGCTGCATGCTAGTGTATTATGCCAAAATGTACTTGCTTCTAGTGCTGAAATATACTTACTCTTTATTTATGGGGATAAATAGAAATACTACTTTGCTTGCTTTGTTAAAACTCTTAAGCAAGAGCACACCGACACACATACAGAGGATATTCAGAGAAAAACCAAAAACAATTCAAAGTCACTGTCATGGCTGGATTTGCAAACCCAGTTTACAGCTTGACAAGAAGGGAGGGGAGGAAATTGGTTGGAATTCAAGGGAGGGGGTAATGGAATGCAAGAGCACAGATTCTGCAGAGACATATACTAGCATTCCAAGGTCACTGGCTGGGAAAATTCATCAGAATCTGTTCCCCAAACAAACTAATAATTGATTGGATGGAGTAAAGTGACAATGATAGAGCCAAGGAAAAAAAGGGAATGTGTAACTATGCTGTTTGCATGTGAAACATTAGAATTGGCTTTACTACTTCCGTATCCATATCTACTCAGTAAATTATACTCTTGGAAACAAAAAAATGGCCCACGAGTCTTTATTTGCCTCATGCACCAAGTGGGATAGTTGACAGTCACTTTCATTGGAACCGATTCATTACTCACCTTAATTCAATATATCACACTTTTTTTCCTGCTTTTTTCAACCTGACCTTTTTAGCTAGATATTGTCTGTCAACTCAGTTGCATGCAAGGCAGTGACAAGCAAGATTAGATGTCAGATATAAAAGATATCAGCAGAGAATACTAGTTAGCTAAAAGAGATTTCAATTAAACATAAAGAACTGTTTTTAAAATTCAAATATGATAATACTATATTCAGGATATGCAAGCATTTTCAAAAAGTTTTACATTTTTAGAATCTTTTAAAATTTTAGAATGGTTGCTTGAGTATTGATAATTATCCTTTAAAATTAATGACTCATTTATAGTTTATGAAAGTCAATTCTGAATGCTAAAAAACCTCTTTTAAAAAGCATACAAGTAGAAAAAAAATCCACTGCGCTATTCAGCTTCCCCATTTTTTCCATCTAATTCTTAATAATTCTTTCCTCCAGCAAATGTGTGTACGTGTAAAGTACAGTAGTTTCTTTCAGTAATTTGGACTTTATGGTCCTATTAATGTATCCTGAGAAAGATTAGCATTTTTAGCAGCTGCATCACATATTGGCTCAGATTCTACCCACAACCCCATTCCAGTCACTTATATTACTTGTAGCAAGGTGGCTTTCATCTGTAATCCCCCCAAATTAATTTGTTCTGAATCAAAGAACTGGTGAATTTTTATATTAATTTTGAACAACTCCTTGCTAAAGCCTTCTATTTTTAAGCATTCCTTTTAGTACCAAGAATGGCTTGCCTTAAGGCAACAAAGGATAACTTTCATCTGAGAAATTCAGATAAGATTGTCTTAGGTACATAAAACTTCCGATTCCAGTGTGCGCATCCAAGTTTTTAATATTATTTAGTTACCTTTTGTGCAGCAAGATGGAGAGCTGTCCTCTGACTATGGTCCGCTTTATCAACATCTGTTCCTGTCTTCAATAAAACCTCAGCACAGTCCAGTCTATCAGCCAAGATGCAATACATGAGAGGAGTTCTTCCAAACTGGTCCTCTTTGTCTTTCAAATCAGGATTGCCTAAGAATGAAAGCAGTATCATTAGGTTTTATATAACTTGCATAAACAGTATGCACATACCTTATGAAAAAAATATATGAATGACACATTTAAAAAGGAAATGCTATCCTAGTAACTCACCATCAGTAGACATGGATATTAGTAAGATATTAGGGATGGTTCCATTAAGAAGATATTTTACAAATATAAAGCTAGATTTCCTGGCAATGATTTACTTAATGTTATTTAAGGAAGTGAAGGAGCGTTGGTAGACTTACCTGTGAACGCGCCTTCTCAGATGGTGGGGACAGAATCCATGCATGGGATGTATTCAGCTCTGTTTGGCTATAGACTGAATAGAAAAACTGAAGAACCCCCACCCCCCACTCCCCGGGCCAGTCTCCAGTTCTGCATGAAGTCGAGGCTGTCCCATATACTCTGCAAGAGTCCAATCTTTGTATAACATTCATGATTAGCAACAACTTAAAATTTAGTCTAATACACAACATGATTGCCAGATTCTAATAAATGGGTGGGTCTGGATCCTGTCTTCACCATCTGAGAAGGCACGTTCACAGGTAAGTCTACCAACGCTCCTTCTCCAGAATGGTTTCAACAGGATCCAGGCATGGGACATACAAAAGCAATGTCCGTTGGGAGGGATTCTAACCGTGATGAAACTGATCTTCTGGCAAAATCTTTTGGAGCACTCTCCTTCCAAACGCCACTTCCGTGGAAGCAAAAGAGTCCAGTTTATAATGTCTAACAAATGGTGAGGGAGTAGACCAAGTCACCTCCTTGCATATTTCTTCCACCGAAGCCTGAGTACCCCAAGCTGCTGTAGTGGCTGCACTACGTGTTGAGTGAGCCCTGATGTGATCCCTGTGCTTTGTAAATGTTAGCGATGGTTGCTGTAATCCATCTGCCTATGGAAGAAGACAACACTCTTTGTCCCAAGTATTTCTGATAATAAGAAATAAACATTGCTTCGGTCTTTCTAAAGGAAGCTGTCCTTTTCATGTAGATATGGAGAGCTCTCCTTACATGTAAGGTATCCCGAAGTTTTTCTTTAGGGTGAGATGGATTAGGACAAAAATTTGGAAGAACAATTTCTTGCGCCCTATGGAAATGATAATTGACTTTTGGTATAAAGGTAGGGTCCAATCTTAAAACAACTCGATTGGTGTGAAAAATACAGAGATCAGGTCTTATTGACAGAGCTGCAAGCTCAGATATCTGTCTGGCAGACGTAATTGCCATAAGAAAAATTACTTTATATGATAAGTGTTGTAGACTGACAGTTCTCAAAGGCTCAAAAAGTGAAAGAGTAAGGGCTTGCAGTACCCTGAAAAGGTCCCATGATGGAAATCTATGAATGACTCCTGGTCTTAAATTTGTTGCCCCTTTAAGGAAACGCCGAATTAAAGGATCTTGTGACAATAAATCTGAACTGGTACATGAAATTACCAATGAAAGCGCTGCAACCTGTCTACGAAGAGTTGCTGGGGCAAGACCCCTGTCCAATCCTTGTAAAAATTCCAAAACCTGCGAGATGGAAGCCTCTCCAGGATCTGAGCCCTTATCCTTGAACCAATTACAAAAAACTCTCCAGGTAGCCTCATAAATTCTAATGGTGGATTGTCTTCTGCCTGTCTGTATAGTATTCCACCTGTGTGGAAAGATCCACCTTTTCTAACAGTCTCCTTTCAAGTGCCAGATGGCCAATTGAAGCCATTGAGACTCTGGGTGTAGAATTGGCCCCTGGCTGAGAGACACCCATTCGGGAGGAATCCTCCACGGACATGACACTGACAAACTGACCAAGTCTGCAAACTATGGCCTCCTGGGCCAATACAGTGCTACAAGGAGAATGTCCACTTTCTGCTGTAAGATCTTCCTGATAACTGCTGAGACGAGAGGTAATGGAGGGAAGGTATAAAGGAGTCCTTTTGGCCACTGGCAACAAAGGGCATTGACTCCCTCTGCTCCCCAGGATGGAAAGCTGGAGAAGAAACAAGGCAGTTGATGATTCGGCTCAGATGCAAACATATTCAATAGTGGGTGACCAAATCTGCTGGAAATGTCTTGAAAAAGAAGACGATGCAACCTCCACTCTCCCTGATCTACTTAGCCAATCTGCCCTGATATTATGGTCCCTGAAATGTGTTCAGCTTTGATTGAAATCAATTTTTTTTCTGCCCTTGTACAGAGACAAAAAGCTTCTTTTTCTAATGACTTTGACTGTGTTCCTCCCTGACGATTAATGTGTGCCTTAGTGGCCACATTGTCTGTTAGGATTAACGTGTCTTGTCCTCTGACTCTGGCCTCAAATTCCTTGAGAGCTAGATGGACTGCTCTTAATTCTAACCAAGTGATATTATGCTTAAGGTCCTGAGTAGTCCAAATGCCCTGTGCTACCAGTTCTTGACAATGGGCCCCCCATCCTGAGAGACTAGCATTGGTATTGTTGTAAATTCCCTGTCTTTAAAGCAGCATCCTTTATCTAATGCTGAAGAGGTCCACCAAAGTAAGGATATTGAAACCTTGGTTAGCAATCTCACTTGGATGGGAGAGGTACCTTTCATGGATCTCTGAAAGGGTAATAAGAACCACTGCAATTCCCGAGAATGTAGTCGTGCCCATGGCACTATATCAATGCACGATATCATTTTGCCTAACATTTTTGACATTTAGGCTGGGGGTGCTCTTTTTATGAAATAAAAATGGGCTGCTAGTTTTTTAATGTCCTCTCTTTTTTGCTGAGAGAGAAAAACTAATTTTCATTCGGTATCGATTATTGCCCCTAAATGTAGGACTCTGGTAGACGGTTCCAAATGACTCTTTTCTTGATTAACCAAAAAACCATGAGATTGTAATGTTTGTAAGGTGATGGCTAAGTCTCTAATAGCTAACTTGTGGGAGACTGATTGTATTAAAATATTGTCCAAGTAAGCCAGAATCCTAATCGGAACAGTTCGAAGATGGCTATTAAAGCTGCTAGGATTTTAGTAAATGCTCTGGGTGCCGATGCCAACCCAAAGGGGAGTGCTCTACACTGAAAATGTTGACCTGCGTAACAAAATCTTAAATACTTGCTGTGGTCAGGTGAAATTGGGATATGCAAATACGCTTCGGTAAGATCAAGTGAAACTAAATAGTCCCCATGTCTCACACCCTTCAAGATAGATTGAAGCATGTGCATCTTGAACCTACGATAAATAACAAAAGATAAATAACAAAAGAGTTTAGTCTTTTTAGATTTAAAATAGGCCTCTATCCCCCTGATGATTTTGGAACAAGAAATAACATGGAATAGAAGCCTTGGCCCTGTTGTTGATCTGGGACTGCTTCAATAGCTTGTATTGTCAGTAGGTGCTGAATTGACTCCTCCATTTGTCTCCTTTTGTGTATGTCTGCAGATACTGGACACCTAAAAAAATCTTAGGGGCTTGGCTCAAAATTCAAGTGCCAGACCTTCCCTTGTCTGCCTAACCCAAAGATCCTAGGTCATTTCCTCCCATTGGTCTGCAAAACTTTGCAATTTACCACTGACAGGAATACCCAAGTGACTATTTGAATTTTCTAAATGGTTTGTTTGATGAGCCACAGAATGGTTGTTTCGACTGTTGTTGAGATCTTGCCTTGTAGTTGCTGCTTGTGGCCTGCTGAAAAGGTTCTGGCCAAAATTTGCTTGACTTCTTTGACTGAGAGACCTGTAGAAGGGTACATGAAAAGAGCGTCTGTAATAGGGAGAGAATTTGTTGTCTGCCTTTTTTAAGACTGATGGCAATATCTTACGTTTGTCCCAAGATTCGATGAGAACAGGATCGAACGATGCCCCAAATAGCTTTCCCCCTTTTTATGGTGCGGATGCCAGCTTCCATTTCTTATTGGTATTGGCCTGCCAGTACCTGAGCCAGAGTAATCTGCGTGCAGCCACCACTGAAGACATGATTCGAGATGTGAATTTGACAGAATTCAAAGTTGCATCAGCTATATATTCCGATGCATCTATAACTTTGTTAAAGTCTAAGTGGGCTTTTATATTGTCTGTTGGTATCTGCTGCTGCATTTGTCTTTAGCCATATCACAACGGCCCTGGTAAAAAAGGATGCCGCTGTGGCAGTTTTGACTGCCCATGCGGCTGCCAGGTGTGTCTTACGCCACATTGAATCAGCCCTTTTGTCTTCTCCTTTAAGACATCAAGTTTGTCATTGAGAGTAGTTGAAGAAGATGCTAAAGCTAAAACTGGGTCATCAACTTTGGGTAGCTGTAAAGTTGCTGCTAACGGTGTGCCAACATTGTAAAATTTTTTGTCAAAGGCCGTAATTCCAGGCCCTGAACTGGGCACCTCAAGCTGTCTCTGCACCATATTAAAGAAAATTTCATAGGAAAGGATGACATCCACTTCCACTTTGGGGTCCATGAAAAGCGCTTTGTGAGAAGCACAAGGCGTCTCTTTGTTCAATTCTAGGCCGGTTGCACTCTTGGCCTCAGCTAATAATGCTTTAAATAAATGTGGTTTAAACAGGCCTTTAGTATCAGATACCTCTAACTCTGTTTCCTCCTCTGAGAGGGAATCTATTTCCCCTTCCTCTACTAAACGATAGGAGTATTCATCCTCTGATGTGGCAGGAGAACATGTTCTGGTTCTAAAAGTCAGTCCAGGAAGATGGGAATGTTTTCTACGATGTAGGGAATCTACTCTCGAATCTGCCTGCAATGGATTGGTCATCTGAAATCCTCCCGTCATTCCTTGCCCAATAAGTTGTATGAACCATTGCTGGACCACCAGAGGCATCAATTGACCTTCTGTTTTAGTGTGTTGAGTTTGTACAGGTCCAGGTACTGAATGAGCCATTGGTACATGATTACTCCAGTAAGAACACCCTGGCATCTCAGAATCCTGTATGTTAGTAGCTACTTGGTCCAAATTATCCATGTCAGATTCCACTTGAGAAAAAGGTAACTGACTTGCACGATCCTCTTTGGGAGGGCTTAATTGCAATGAATTCACTTGATCTTTTGAAGTCTTTTCTATTTGCTTTGCCAATGTACTATGTAGTCTGTGCTCAGCCTGACCATCAGCCCTGGTCTTTCTGTTGGCTCTGGCCCTGGCTCTGATCTTGTCAGCTGCCTCCTTTGGTCTTACAGGATATTTCACCCCCTACCTTTCAGCTGAGTGGAAGCGATTGCTGTGGAGACAGCACTTTGGCAGACTCCTCCATAATATCTGAGAGAGATCGAAGTAGCACTCTGACTATAAGAAATAAAATTAGAAATAACAAATAATTCGTGTGTCTTTATATTATGAGAAAAATATCCAATAACAGCATTAGTCTATTTCAGAAACTTTGTCCCTGAAAACAGAATTCCGCCAATAATCAGGATAATTAGTTAGCTTAATGTTCAAAATCTCTCCAGGATAATTCTCTCTGAGCAGCCATTTTTGGTCATGAGGCACAGTGGAAGCTACTAGAAAATGGCCGCCTCTACAAAATGGCGCTACCGCCAATTTTAACTGTTACGGAGACCTCCTTGCAAGAGGCACTACAGCTTTGCTAAGGCTAGAAGCTGGTCACCTTTACAAAATAGTGCTCCCGCCAATTCTGACCGTTGCCGCATTAATTTTTATCATTGCAGAACCACGTCGCGGCAGTTCCAACAGCTCTGCTTAGACAGCTCTTCCTTACTGGACAGGCTGTCTGACAGGCTTTTTGCTACGTAATCTTTCCGATCTCGGTCTGAACAATCTCACCCTTCAGCTGTTCATCATGAGGAAGCCGCTCAGCATTAGGCAACAAAGCGAAACAAATCATCTTTTGTGCACGAACTACTGAGCTCTCCCTTACATGGGCAGGCTACTGAGTTGGCACCAGGTATTGCTTCAACGCCCCCAAAACCCTATTCCAGGTTTTTGGGGATGATCCTGTAAGCTCTGAGCTGAAGAAGCCTTGGTAAGTACAGAAGCTGTGAAATGAAGGCTTGTGATACCAAAAGTACCGAGGCTTCGAAAAGCCTATTGCACTGGTAGTCCCGTGAGGACTGTTGTATGGATAGTCCAAAATAACAAATATTAACAAAAAAGGGTATTACAAACACTCCTCTATGTGAAAGTATAGAGGAGCAAAAAATTAAGCGTCTATTCTGCCGAGTCTGAATAGAAGAACTGGAGACGGTGGCCTGGAGGGGGGGTGTCTTCAGTTTTTCTATTTAGTCTATAGCCTAACAGAGCTGAATACATCCCATGCATGGATCCTGTAGAAACCATTCTGGAGAACAAAGGCAACTCTTTCAATTCCATAGGCACATATATATCAATCAAATATGATAAAATCAGTGGTGGGATTCACATTTTTTTTACTCTTGGTTCTGTGGGCGTGGATTGATGGGTATGGCGGGGGACGGATACTGTCTAGTCAGAGGTGGTATTTGCCAGTTCTCCAAACTACTCAAAATTTCCACTACTGATTCTCCAGAACTGGTCAGAACCTGCTGAATACCACCTCTGGATAAAATTCATATTCTGAAATGGTTCTTGTGAAATAGCTGCCCAGGAAAGGAAGAAGAGCTAAGAAGAAGTTAATATAAATGGTTATGAGGCCTACTCTATGCATACTGACTCAGCTAGCAATAAAGACTGGCCTTAGGCAGAACATGAATATAGGAACAATTACTGTATGTTATGTGATTTGCTCCCTTGTGCCTCTTTGAACAGAACTGGAAAATAGAGTTTACTTATTTGCTAGCAATAATTATCTTTCAATTGGACATTATGCTCTACTTGGGAACAACAAGACTTGTACAAACTGACACAAACTGTTAATAATTAACATTTTGATATTCTATAGAGTTATTTTGATAGTGAAATTGTGGCATAAAATTTTAATTAATAAATAATTACCATGACATACTTTTCCAGGTTTCTATCAATTCGTTTTGTGATTTGAAGTCAAGAGCAGGTCTGATTATTTAACTTCGGTAGCATCCAGCGATGGAATGGATATACTGTTTGTTCCTCTGCTTCATTCAAAGGGTTCTAGTATGCATCAATTAGGAGCATACCTCTAACATATAGTTGGCATGCTTGGCCTTAGAAACTGTAGGGTGATTTACCCTTGGGAATTTCTAAAGGATATAGCTATGCACCAACAGCAGGTGACATAGCATGGTTGAAGGTAGGCTATTGAAATAGGCCTTGCTAAAAGAAATTCTAAACTTCTATGTGAAGATAATTTGCTCATTTGTTGTGCAAAAGAAACATATTCAAACTGAAATGAGAATAGATCCCCTGAGCCCAAGATAGCAGATTTTGGTGCTCAATATCATAAAATAAGGGGAAAGGGCTTATTTTGTTCTTTCCCTTTTAGACTGAGAAATTCAGGTGGTGAGAGCCAAATATCTATAACTATATTATTTGCAATTGATAGCCATGAATTATTGAAAGAATGTTGCAGTGACAGAGAGGTAAGAGGATTCCTATCTGTAGCCCAATTTAGCCTATTTACAAAAATGAATATTACACTATTACCATTAGAAATGAGCCAATTTCTAAACATGCTTGTCTATATAAAGTCTTCTCTATAGGTAATGCCCTTGTAAACAGTTAAGTGTATCCATTGAATAAGTAGAATTCAATCCATTGAATAAGTAGAATGGGCGTTGGTCTTACCTGACACGCCATTTTTCTTCGAGCTGCGAGGATCATCCTGAGAGTGGGAGGTGCTCCAGTCTGCGTCTGTGTAGGCTGAGCTTAATTACTGAGGGACGCTCCGCCCTCTATCACGTGGTCCCTTGCAGCGTTCCCCAGTTTATGCGAAGTCGAGAGAGGAGGAAAGGTCGTACTCTCATCTAACTAGACTTAAGGGATCATTGGCCGAAACAAGACTCCCCCAGACGGAGAAAGGAAAAAAGGGTGGGGCTGGATGATCCGCGCAGCTCGAAGAGAAATGGCGTGTCAGGTAAGACCAATGCCCATTCTCCTTTGAGCTGCTCGGATCATCCAGAGAGTGGGACATACCAAAGCTTGGCTGTCCTATGGGAGGGAGTCTGTCTGGGGTGGAAGCTCCCCCAGGTCCTCGATGACCCGCTGAAGGACTCGTCTGCCAAACGAGGCCTCTGCTGAGGCAAAAATGTCAATCTTATAATGCCTAATGAAAGGGGAGGGGGAAGCCCAGGTGGCGGCCCGACAAATGTCCGAAATTGGAGCCTGGGTAGCCCAGGCTGCCGAGGTGGCCGCACTTCTGGTGGAATGTGCGGTGACCCCACTGGGAACTGGTAAGGCCTGAGACAAATAAGCCTTGGCAATGGTGGCTCTGATCCATCGGCCAATGGTAGAAGGTGACACCTTGTGGCCTAACGACTTGGGTTGGAAGGAAAGGAATAAGGACTCGGACCTTCTAAAGGGTTGTGTGCGCTTAATGTAAATGCAGAGAACCTGCCTCACATCCAGGGTGTGCCACCGCTTCTCCCTCTCCCGCGAGGGATTGGGGCAGAAATTGGGGAGAGTGAGCTCCTGTGCCCTGTGAAAGGCTGAACTGACCTTGGGTAAGAAGGTCGGGTCGGGTCGTAGGACTACCCGATCAGAGTGGAAGATGCACAGGTCTTTTCTCACCGACAGGGCCACTATCTCCGATATTCAGCGAGCTGAGGTAATCGCCACCAGGAACACAACTTTGAAGGTTAAGAATTGGAGGGTGGACTCTCTGATAGGCTCGAAGGGAGTCTTAGTTAGGGCCACAAGGACCTTGTTAAGATCCCAAGTGGGGTATCGATGCACGACAGGGGGACAGAGGTTAGTGGCTCCCCTGAGGAAGGCCCTGATACGGGGATGGTGAGAAAGGGGCCCCAGATTGTTGCTGGAGACGACGGTCGAGAGGGCCGCTACCTGGTGCCTCAGAGTGTTAGGAGAAAGTCCTTTCTTCAGCCCGTCTTGGAGGAAATTCAAAACTTGGGCAACCGAGGGCGAGAGCGGGTTGACCTGGGAAGCATGGCACCACCTGCAGAAGCTGACCCAAGTAGCGTTATATATTCGGTTGGTTGAGGGCCGTCTGGCGGCCAAGATGGTATCAATAACCTGGTCAGATAGGTTCTACTTTCTTAACCTTTCCCGCTCAACCTCCAAACGGCTAATTGGAGCCATTGGGGTTCTGGATGTTGAATGGGCCCCTGGGAGGGGGAGATCCTGTCTGGGGGAATTCTCCAGGGAGGAGACACCGATAGGTTGCGGAGGTCTGCAAACCATGGCCGTCTGGGCCAGTAGGGGGCCACTAGTATTAGTTCTGCCTCTTCCTGAATCAGTTTCTGAATGACTCTGGGGAGCAGAGCTAACGGGGGAAAGGCGTACAGGAGTCCCGGGGGCCATGGGCAATGGAGGGCGTTGTGGTTCTCAGCCCCGGGGGAAGGGAATCTGGAGAAGAACCGTGGAAGTTGGGTGTTGAGGGGGGATGCAAAGAGGTCCACTGATGGGAGACCGAAGATCATGGTCGCCTCCCTGAACAGGGACGGGTGGATGCGCCACTCGGACTGGTCCACCGTGGCCCTGCTCAGCCAGTCTGCTCAGGTGTTTGAGGCCCCTGAGATGTGCTCTGCTTTGATCGAGAGGAGGTAATGCTCTGCCCAACGACAGAGTGGTTCGGCCTCCCTCATCAACCAGATGGACTGAGTGCCCCCTTGCCTGTTGACGTGGGCTTTGGCGGTGACGTTGTCCGTGAGTATAAGGACATGCCACCCTCGTACCTGAGGAAGGAAGTGGCGCAGGGCCAGGTGGATGGCGTGGAGCTCCAGCCAGTTTATACTGCATGCCCGCTCTGCATGGGACCATTTGCCCTGCGTTGTAAGGGATTGGATGTGAGCGCCGCAGCCGTTCAGGCTGGCGTCTGTGGTGATGGTGAGACGATGAGGTTCTTTGAAGTAATGACCCTTGTTGATGGCCGGGTTGGTCCACCAGAGAAGAGATGTGAAGACCTTTGGAGGCACCTTGATAGTGGATTTTGAGTTGCTTCTGCCGGACCTTTGAAATGGGACCTGGCGTGTAAACGGGCCCAAGGAATAATAGAAATGCATGAAACCATTTTTCCCAGTAATTTAGACAATTCTAATAGAGAAGCCCTCTTTGATCGCCGAATAACTTGAACAGAGTTTTGGATACTAAGGTACCTTTCCGAAGAGAGGAAAATCTTCCCCTGAACCGTATCAATAACAGCCCCCAAGTGACCAATTCGGGTAGAAGGAACCAGTTGGCTCTTTTTCCAATTTACTAGAAATCCATGGGCCTGGAGTGCAGAGAGGGTGACCTTGGTATCCTTCTCTGCCTGGGACTTGGAATGGGACAGGATGAGGATGTCATCCAGGTAACAATGGAGCTGGACCGGGCGGTCCCCTAAGTGGGCCGCCAGGACCGCGAGGATCTTAGTAAAAACTCTAGGGGCGGAAGCTAACCCAAAGGGGAGGGCCACATGATTGTAACAGAACCTGAGGAATTTGGAGTGGGAGGGCCGGATTGGGATGTGGAGGTATGCCTCAGAGAGGTCTATAGAAGAGAGCCAATCCCCCTGTCTGGTACCCAGTAAAATGGATTGAAGGGTGTGCATTTTGAATTTGCGGTGGGTTAGGTAACGATTAAGCCGTTTGAGATCCAGGATTGCTCTCCACCCCCCTGAAGATTTGGGAACCACAAAGAGATGGGAGTAGAAACCCTGTCCTCGTTGAGAGGGAGGGACTGGTTGGATGGCCTGGATGGCGAGTAGATGATGGATAGCAGACTCCATTAAACTACGTTTGGAGGGGTCCCTAGAGGGAGGAGATGTCATGAAAAACTTGGGGGGCTGAGTACTGAATTCCAGAGAGAGCCCAAATCTAATAGAGTCCCGGACCCAGTTATCGGAAGTAGTGGAATCCCATTGGTCAGCGAAATGTCTAAGCTGACCGCCAATGGGAAGGGAAAGGCAAGAGTTATTTGGGGCGCCGAAAAGGTCTCCCCCCAGAGCCTCTGAAGGGGCGTTTGAAACTTCCACCCCTCCTATTTCGATCGCCCGGATCGGAGCGATCCTGGGGATAGGATGGTCTATAAGAGGGAGGCCTCGGGTATCTGGGAGGGAAGGGAGACTGGTAGAAGGATCGGAAGGACCCTCTTCAAAAGGGCTGAGGGGTTCTCGAGTCTGGCCTCCAAAAAAGGGAGGGAAGGAACTTTTTCTTGCTCCTGGTTTCAGCTAACAGAGGGTCCAGGGCCGAACCAAAGAGCTTCTCCCCCTTAATGGGAGCGGTAGCCAGCTTGACTTTATTTTTAACGTCTGCCTGCCATGGTTTGAGCCAGAGCAGACGGCGAGCTGTGACCTGAGAAGCTAGTGCCCGAGAGGAGAATTTGACCGTGTGGTACGTGGCGTTGGCCGAAAATTCTGCCGCTGCCGTGATCTTCGCAATGTCCTGATGCGCCCTTGTATTTGAGGGAGGAACATGCGATTTTAGTTGGCGGAGCCACCGGATAGAGGACCTGGTGAAGAAGGAGGCAGCCGTGGCCGATCTAATGGCCCAGGCGTCGGCTAGATGAGCCCGACGCAAGGCTAACTCGGACCTCCTGTCCTCGGGCTTGAGGGCCTCCAGAGGGTCGCTGGGGGAGGAGGAGGAAGCGAGACCAACGATGGGCTCATCCACCTCCGGGGTGTTGAGGAGGGTGCAAAAACTTGGCTTGAGGTTAAAGAACCTCTTGTCCTGTGTGGATGGAGCAGGGGGTCCCCCATAAAACCCAGCTGGTTAGAAACCAGGTCATGGAAAATAGGTGGGGCTGGGACAACATCCTCAGCTACCACGGGCTGCCTAAACATGGCATCCTCTGGATCTTCAGCAGAGGAGGGGGGGGCAGAGGGGAGTTGAGCGGCTAGGCCAGAGGTGTTCTTGGCCTTGAAGAGGATAGATTTGAACATGTGGGGTTTGAACAGTCCCACAAAGCAAGGTTGGTCGGGGGTGAGACCTTCGTCCTCCGACAGTTCTGCCTCCATTGGGTCTAACTCCGAAAATGGTTCCCCATGGAAAGTGGATCCCCATTCAAAGTCCTCCTCCTCCCTGTATTGGTCCAGAACCTCCATGTCCTCCTCCAGTTCCCCTTCTGGAAGAGGGCTGGCCCCCTGTGAGGGTACCTGACCGTGAGTAGGGTCCGGAGTGGGCGTGGACCTGGCTGGTAAAGACTCTTGTGCAGGAGCCATCTGAGGAAGGCCTGGCCCGGCCATCTGCTGCAGGCCTTGAGCTATTCCTTGGCGGATTGCCTGCTCCAACCAAGCCCTCATGTAATCAGGCATCTCGATTGTGGGCGGGTCCTCCTGTCACAGACCAGCGGCCGTGGGGGTGAATGTGGCTTCAGGCATCCGCCTGGTCGATGGTCCAGGGGTCTGAGACTCCTGGGGTGAGCTGTGCCTGGAGAGAGGGAACAAACTGGAGGGGGTGCCTAGAGGTAGAAGGAATGGCTGGGGGTGCTGGTTGAGACACCCTAGAATGCCTGTCGAACTCTTTCTCTAATGCCTTATGGCGCCTTAAGGCATCCCTTTGAGAGGCCTTGGATGACTCCTGGGAGGTTTCCTTAGCCTGTCTGCGCACATGGTGGGTCTTAGATTTTGCCTTCAAGGAAAGGCGGTTAGCGGAATTGTCGTCTGCCATTGTGAAACCAGATTAGGTGGAGCAATATATAGGCGGTTGGCACACCAAGGATACGACCTATGGAGAAAAGGCCGGGTATCTAGAAGCTGGCCCGCGCCCCCTTTTAGAATTTGTAAAGAATAATCTGAAAAATATAATCAATAATTATATTATTGCAATAGTTGTTGTTGTTGTTATTATTATTATTATTATTATTATTATTATTATTATTATGGAATATATACTGTCAGAATATGTATCTGGAAAAACTGCTTCAGCAGTAATGAGAAGATATATATTTCTAAGCAAATGTTGAGAGTGATTATTCACCAGTTAAATGGAATTGGATCACCAATGTACAAATATGAAGATATTCCTTATTAATCTGTAATATAGAGACAAACTAGCAGTGGTGGTAGATAAAGAAGGCCAATTAGTCAGATTAACGCCAGAATACAATGGCCTCAGGCAGCTTGCCCCCCCCCCCGGGAGGGAGTGGCTGCACTTGCTTCCTCGCCCTGAGCGCTGCTGCGGAAGCCAACACTTTAATCACCAACAATATTTGTTTAAATATTTACTCCGTTTGGAGAAAAGGCCCTAGTAGGCTTGGAGGCCTGAGGCAAGGGCTAAGAAATCCGTCGCAGCGATGTAGAGGCCTCAAAATGGCGCCCGAACACGAGGCGACACCCAAAATGGCGGCCGCCTGGGAGTACGTTGAAAAAACGGGCTGCTCAGGGTGGATTAAGTCCTACTAGCCACAAGGGCAAGGACGGCAGAAATCGCCTCTACCGGAGCGATCGGCGTTGGATGGGGGGAAAACCAGCTGCGCAATTAATCCAGGCCGCTGTGGGACGGCACGAGGGAAAGCAAGGCAGGAACGGAGGGAAACGAAAGGAAAAAAACGAATCGGGGGGGGGTTTAGCGCCAAAGCGCTGCTAAGCCGCCCGCTCAACCCCCTTGGGGGCGAAAATACGCGCACCCCTGGAACCCAAGGCACCCTCAAATGCGCAGAGGCCAAGGAAAGGCAAGAATTGGGAGTCAAACCTGAACTTTTTTTCCTGAGAGACTTGAATTGGCCAAAGAGAGAGAAGCACAAAAACACACAGCCTAACTCTGCGAAGGCTGAGCATAAACTGTGGAACGCTGCAAGGGACCACGTGATAGAGGGCGGAGCGTTCCTCAGTAATTAAGCTCAGCCTACACAGACGCAGACTGGAGCACCTCCCACTCTCTGGATGATCCGAGCAGCTCGAGGGAGAACAATACATTTATCTTTCCAATGCTACAACATGTGCTTTAAAGACACATTATCCTTATTACACCCCCAACAAAATGCTGTTTTTGACAGTCTTTTCCTATACAAATGTAACTGAGTTTAATAAATTTTAAATATTATTTTTGTCATGTCATAATTTGAGATCCACTGACACTACTGCTATAGAAATTATACACTCTCACATTGTCTAGACTCTAGACTCTAGACAAGAAAACTCTTATTCTTTATTCTGCTCATTTTTTAACATTTGCATATAGATTGGGAAGAAATAGCAGCAGGCCAGTTGAGCAGCAGATGAGTATGCAGTGGACTTGTGAACAAGCAGCAACAGCAGCAAATCCAGCTGAATGGTGGGCATGTCAGCAAGGGGCAAAAGCATGTGACCCAGAGATGAGGGACAGTGAGATTAGTGAATGGCTGACTGCTGTGTGGCAAGTCAGTCACCATTGAATGAACAAATGAGCAGCAACAGCTGAATGGCAAACAAAAGAGCCAGCTTGGTGCCGTCTGCCTTCCCCATCTATCTCCTCATCCAAAACATTGATAAAGATATTGAAGAGTCCTGGACCTAAAACAGAGCCTTGGGGTCCCCACTCCATGTAGATGCAGTTCCACTGAAGACTACACATTGAGTGCGGTTGGTCAGCCAGTTACAAATTCATCTAATGATGATGCTACCTAACTCACATTTTTCTATCTTATCAAGTAGTAGGTTATGTTCTACTTTATCAAATTACTGAAGTCCAAGTAAATTATATCCATAGCATTCCTCTGGTCCACGAATTTTGTCATTTTGTCAAATAATGCAAAGATTGGTCTGGCATGATCTGTTTTTGACAAACCCATGTTGATTTTTGGTTATTACTTTGTTCGCCTCTATATGTTTGCTGATTTGTTGCTTGATTATTTTTCCAGAATCTTCCCAAGTATTGAGGTCAGGCTGATAGGTTTGAAGTTTCTTGGATCTCTTTTTGCTTTTTTGAAGATGGGAACTACATCAGCAATTTTCTAATATTCTGGATGTTCCCCAGTGATCTTTGAAAGATATAGTTCAATGGTTCTGAGATCACATCTGCCAGTTCCTTCAAAACCTTGGGGTCTAATCCATCTGGTCCTGGTGATTTGAACTTGTCGAGGGTGGACAGATGTATACTTACCATTTTCTTCCCTATTTTAACTTGTGTTCCTAATTTGTTTATTACTGTGTTGCTTTTGATAGGTTTTTTTTAAGTTTTTTAACTTTGTGTAAAGACAGATGCAAAAAAAACAAGTTAAATAGTTCTGCTTTCTCCCTGTTGCTTGGCATCTTCTTGGCACTTTCTCCCACTAATGGATCAATTGTTTCCTTGATCTTTTTCTTGTTTTTAACATGTTGGAAGAAATGTTTTTTTTGCTATTTTTTACTTTTGCCAAAAGCCTTAGTTCATTTTGAGCCTTAGCTTTCCTCACTTCATCTTTTCCGCTCAGGCTATTTGCTGATATTATGCCTTAATTATGTGCCCATCTTTCCACTTTTATACTTGTCCTTTTTGTCTTTCAATGTATCAGAGAGTTCTTTATGCATAGTACTGGGTGGCACAGTATTATGCTGGTTTCTTTTGAGAGATGTTATTTTTCTTCTTCAGTGGTATTGTGCTAGACTGGGCTTTTGTAATCTCACTTTTCAAAATTAGAACTATCAACACCAATTGGGGCTGGCCCTGGAGGAAGGAGCCAAACCAGCATAGATAGTATTGTGCCATCCAGCCCCAGCTTCCAAAAGAATGCCATGGTGAATAGTATCAAATGCCATTGAGAGATCAAGGAGAGCAAGGATGGTTGCACTACCCCCATCTTGCTCTCGCCAGATATCATCGACAAACACGACCAACGCTATTTTCATCCAGCTTTATCAAGACCATGCAGCAACACCTCTATCATATTTTCATCCAATCTCCTTTTTAGCAAAGATAAAGATGGTCATGCTGTAGCTCTAGAGGATCCTGGATGACACCGATTATCTGGACCCCTTCCTGATCTTTTAGCAGACTTCAATGCTATCAACCATGTTATTTTGGGTTGGCTCCAGCAGCTGTGGGGTGATTGAACACTCTTGGGCTGGCTCATTCCCTTTCTCCAGGACTGGTCCCAATTGATAAGAGAACAAGTTCCAACCTTCTTTGTCAGGTGCCACAGAGCTCGGTGTTCTCTCCACTCCTTTTTAACATCTACATGAAATAGCTGGATGAGATCATCCATCACTACAGGATGATGTGTCATTAGTATGCAAATGATACCAAATGTATAAGTAAATGATGCTTTGGATATCCTTTCATGAGGATTGTATAGAGCCTCAGTGGTGCAGTGGGGCAAAGGTTAGAGTGTACTACTGCAAGCTACCATTTGCAGTAATGAACCATTTCCCTGTAATTTAAATCTCACCAGGCTCAAGATTGACTCAGCCATCCATCCTCCGAGGTAGGTAAAATGAGGACTCAAATTGTTGGGGGCAATATGTTGACTCTGTAAACCAGAGGTCGTCAACAGTGGTCCACGAGAAAATTTTGGTGGTCTGCAGCGCACCCATGTCTGCAACAGGGGTGATACCAGCGGCAGATGGACTGATGCACGTGGGGAGGGAGGGTAGCGCGCAGGAGATTGTGGCATCAAAGCCCTTTTCAGGTGTTCCCTGCCTGCGAGGGGAGAGCACAATCTCCTATGTTCCTCCCCTCAGGAGCTGCATAGTGCTCGCTGGCCCTCTGGCAGCCACCAAGCCTCCTCCTGCCATGCTTCTCTTGTCCCTCACCAGAAGCGCTCACACGCCCAGAGGGAAGGAGGAGGCTTGGCGTGTGCCAGAGATGCAGTGAGCACTTTGAGGGTCCTGAGGGGAGGGGTTGATGCTTGAGGGCATTGCTGGAAGCCACTTCCTGTGGCTCAGGAGGTCCACGCTCTTCCCACTGCTGCTCGGCCTCTTCGATGCTCAGAGGCAGGAGCCATGACATGGGTTTGCTAGGGAGACTACAGGATTGCCCCACCTCTCCACCAGGCATCTGGTCTTCAATATGTGGCTTGCCGGCCTCTGGACATCAGATTCCCACCACCAAACACCAGTTCAGAGGTTCCTTTCCCTCCACCCTCATCCCTGGGGAAAGAAAGAGGGGGGGGAGAGAGAGAGACAAGACGCACACACACACACAGAAAGAAGGAGAAAGAGAGGGAGGGACAGAAAGAGACAAGACACAGAGAGAACGAGGGAGAAAGGAAGAGGGGAAGAGAGATAGAGACAAGACACACAGAGAGGATGAGGGAGAAAGGAAGGGGGGAAGAGAGACTGAGCCAAGACACAGAGAGAGAAAGAGAAGGAGAAAGAGAGGGAAAGAGAGAGAGAGAGAAGAGAGAGAGAGAGAGAGAGAGAGGAGAGATCCCGGTGTTTTGTTTTCTGTGGGAAACTGGTCCAAATGACTCTTTGAGTACCTAAGGTTGCAGAAACAGACAGCCAAGCTCAGTGCCCGAAGGACCCCATGCTGTTAGTAGGAGTCCAGGTGCTTCAGTGAGCAGCATGCTGGATTCATATTAGTGGTCCGCGGGATTTAAAATTATGAATTTGGTGGTCCCTGAGGTCCAAAAGATTGGAGATCCCTGCTATAAACCACTTAGATGTAAAGCACTAAAAAGCAGTATATAAGTCTAAGTGCTATTGTTATAGCTATTGTGGGGGTCTGGATGGGGGACAACAAGCTTCAATTGAACCTTAAGAGTAGTTACGGAGCTCCTCTATATATGAAGTTTTATAATTTTTACCAGATGGAAAGGGTGCAAAACCTGAGGTTCCTTCTGGACTCATGACTCCTACTCTAGTAGCAGTAGAGATCATGGCTAGAAGGGCCTTTGCTCTCCAAGTTGTTAAATCCTTATTTAACAATCCTACCAACCATTTTCTAAGCAATATTTCTCACAGAGCTAAAATTTTTGTTGATCGGGTATATAAGCCACGTAGCAAACATATTTTTTCAGTAGTCAAGTATAGCTGATCATTACAATAAGCCTATTATAGTGGTATGATAGTATATAGATATGAAATTGGATCTTGATCACACTATTTAGGTAACCAGTTGCTCACTTTTATATAAAAGTATATGATGTTCAAAAGAAAAAAAAGTGATGGAAAACTGCTTGTGATAATTTCTTTCACTTTAAAGTTTCAAACTCTTTGGAAACTTATTCAACATTTCTTCTGATTCTAATATATATTCCCACCTAGATCAACAGAAAAGAATAGTTATTGATAGATGTTCCATGATAATCTCTCTCTCCTCCAGTGCGAAGATCCTGCAGGTCCCCATCATTCTACCCTTCTGGAAGATCTTAAAAGGCTGGTTCTTCTTCAAGCATTGGATTGGGTAAAGCTGGAACCCAGTGATTATTATTATTATCTGAGAGGGTTGCCTGAGGTTGCTGAACACCATTTTATATCCTCTAAACATTGCTGAAGATGTTATCCAGCTTGGTAATGAAATGTTCAGAAACCAACCCACAAGCTCAGAGAATAAACTTTCACCCTCGTACTATTTTGTTTTGTGAATTTTTTAAACATGTTTTTATTGTCGCTGTAGTGTGAATCATCCAGAGTTATAGTACATAAAATGGATAGCCACTTAACATTTTATATATAAATATATTTTGTAAATAAATATCTTTGATATGTGATAGAGTGAGCAGTATATTTTCTGAGGTAACATTGTTTCTGAATGGTATTCTAGATCAGTGGTTCTTAACATGGGTGATATCGCCCCGCTAGGGGGGGGATTTCATTTTTCAGGGGGGCGATGGAATGAAAAGAGGTGATGCGGGCGAAGGAATGGAAGGGGGGGCGATATGGGGGCGATGGAGTGAGAAATTTTGGAGACACTTTTGAGACTTTTTTCATACAGTGAAACGCTGTATATCTGCCATACAAAAACATCAGATCGCTCTCTATTAGTGGATTGAACTGTTTTAAAATGTTCCTCCAGCTAGCTTCAGTACAGAACGCCGTACATATGTGAATACGCATTACTCATGTTCATGCGCATTGCGCAGCAGCCTCTATCACTCTACCCATACAGTGGTGCACCATTGGCCAGAATGGGCAGAGATGAAGGGGTGAGCGCTTCTTTTGAAACATCGCATGCTGAGTGGCTGTCCCCTGTGATGTCAACGTAACTGTTGAAACTAAGTTTATCGATGTCCATATGTGTTTTATAGTGTTCCAGTGCAGTCGAAAATTTAATTTGCAGTTAGTGCCTTTCATTTCGAAGACCTCTCAACATGGCCAAGAAGAGGAAGTGTTGCCAATATTCGATGGAATACCTAAAATTGGGATTCATTCCATCTCCTTCTAAAGTACAGCTTCCGTTTTGTCTTCTTTGTGAGAAAACATTTTCAAATGAAGTGATAAAGACTTCCCGACTGAAAGACCATTTGGTAAAAATTCATTCAGATAAAGCCGACAAACTGGTATCATTTTTCCAATCCTTAAAGGCCAAGTTTGCGGGTCGCAGCACTGTTGAGAAGTTATTTGGAAAATCATCACTCAACACCAACAAGGGGCTCATTTGTTCCTATGAATATCTTAGCAAAATGTGGCAAACCTCACACTATCAGAGAAATGCTGATTTTACCAGCAGTGAAACAGATTGTTGCCACCATGTTGGGGCCCAGTGCAAGCACTGTCAGGCAATCGATTCCTTTGAGCAATGACACAATATCAAAAAGAATTGATGAAATGGCTGCTGATGTGGAAAGGCTTATTGAAAAGTACAGAATTTGTGATGCAGATTGATGAGTCAATGATTCGTGAAAATGAAGCCTTGTTATTGGCTTATGTCCATTTCATCAATGGACATGAAGAGATTGGGGAAGAACTGTTATTTGCTCGAAATTTAGCAACTGACACAAAAGGTTCTTCTATATTTAAAAAGGTCGAAGAATCTTTTAATGAGAAAAACATCCCTTTGACAAACGTTGTAGCATGCGCAACCGATGGAGCTGCATCCATGGTTGGACAATATCATGGATTTCAAGCTCATCTAAAATTGGTTGTACCTGGAGTTATGACTGTCCATTGCATCATTCATAGACAGCACCTTGTCTCAAAAAAATTGAGTGGCCGTTTGCACTAATCTATACGGTATGTCATTAACGCTGTGAATAAAATTAAGTCGAATGCCTTGAACAACCGACTTTTTCACAAGCTTTGTGAAGAAAATGATGAGGAGTTTGAACGTCTTCTTTTGCACACTGAAGGTAGGCTTTCAAAAGGAAAGTGTTTGTGGCAATTCCACAAACTTTTTGACACAGTTGTCAAATTTCTTGAATCCACTGATCCAAGTCTAAGCAGTTCTCTTAAACTTCAATGTCTGGATGTAGCTTATCTCGCTGATGTTTTGACAAGCTGAATGAAGTGAACATAAAGCTGCAAGGAGATAAAATTAATTTTCTTAAAGCCAAAGGAGTAATCTGCTCATTTATTTCCAAATTGGACCTCCTCGCAAGCAATATGAGTCGCCAGGAGCTGTATCAGTTCCCAAGTCTTGGTAATGAACGTCAACTCCAAGCAGAAGATTTGGACGTTTTTTGCTGCCACATGAAGCAACTAAAAGAAGATATAGAAACCAGATTCTATGATCTGATAAATCTGGAAGTGCTAAATCCTTTCACAGCAGACTTTGCACAACCTCATCCCAAACTGCAAGAGCCACTGACAGATCTGAAATATGACTGTGAAGTCCAATCACATTTTCAGAGTTATGGCTACGAAGCTTTTTGGGTGAAAATGAGGAACACTTACCCAATATTGTGGAAGGAAGTTAAGTTGCTTCTTTAGTGGAGAGGGGCTTCAGTGCCGTCCAAAAGATCCTTTCTAAGTCAAGGAACATGCTGAAGATCACTGAGCACGGCGATTTAAGAATGAGATTAACAAAAATAGTTCCAGACATCAAGAAATTGGCATCAGCTCACCAAGCACAAGGGAGCCATTGATGTTCTTTTTTTGCTTTTTGTATACATACATTTTCTTCATTAATAATTGTCTCAGCTCTTATCATTGTATTTGCTTGCATTGGATTTCACGTTCCAGTTTGAGTTTTCAGCTTTGTTTTTGAATTCTTGTGCTCTGTAAAACATTTTGTGTGTCTCTTTGTATTGTACTTTTTTAGCGTGCACTCCAGTTCGATATTATATTTTGGTTTCTCGGTTTTATGATTTCAATTTTTTTTGTGCTTTTTGTGTAAACTTTTTGTGAAGATATATATTTTTTTCTTCAGTTTAGGCATTAAATTTGTCACTCTGATTTTTGTTGCTTTCTTTCTGTAAAAAATTTCTTTGTGTCTTTTTAACCCTTTTTACAGTGTGCATGAATATATATTTTCCTCGAATTGTTTTTTACAATTATTATTTGTGTAAATTTATTGGCTGTGCAATTCCAGTGGACACCAGAAGCGTACAAGACCAAAAAACAATAACAACCCAACACCATGAAAACAATTAAATATAATAACTCAGTAGACCATCTGGAGTAAAATGCTCTAATAACAAATTCTATAAAATAAAACAGAAGGCATAAAATAATAAACATGAGCCCCAGCCTGCAACCAAAGCCAGTTTTCAAAGATTTCATAGTACTATTCTTATTTCTGGGAGTGAGAGATGCTGTTCAGAGGGTAGAGACTACAACAAAGAAGGCCTGCTTCCTAGTTTGCACAAAATGGCAATATTTAATGGACAGGGCATGGAGCATACTCATTCTGCTGGAATGTACTGAGCCATTAAAAGATAAATGATTTTTCAGTATCCAGACCTTATAACATCATATAGGGTTTTATAAGTAATAACCAGCACCTTGAATTGCACTCGGAAGCCAACTGACAGCCTATTTGTTAATTTGTTCAATTTCTATAGCTGCTTATCTCAGTGAATGACTCTGGATAGAACATATATTCAGAACATATATTACAAATAATTTAAAAACTAAAATAAAAACAATGTAGCTAGCATAATAGTAGTGGCTTACAGCTATACCCCATTACAGCTTGTTTTGCTGCATTTTGAATTGGCTGTAACTTTCGCATGATCTTCAAGGGCAGCCCCCTATAGAGAGTCATTGCAATAAACTAATTGTGAATTAATTAGGGCATGAGTGACTATCCAAAGGGATTTGGGGGGGGGGGGTTGAGGAAAGGATACAACTAACATACAAGATGAATCTATGGACACACCTGCCACCTGCTACAAGTACAGAGGAGATCCCTCCCCCCTAACTGCACACTAGTTTTGACTGGGGAAGTCAGTCAAATGATTGTGATAATTTCAAAACAGTCCAACAGTCACATCTACTCAGTCTTATTAGATTGAGCAGAAATCTCTTCTGTCTATGCAGACCCAAATAGTTTCCAGACACAGGATCATTACACTGACAACTTCACCTGTACCACTCAGGGAACAGATATAGACATGCAAAGTTTTTCTCATTTTGTAGAGTTTAAAGTGATGAAGTTTTGGAACTATAAAATCTATATAAAGATCCTTCTATTTTCACCTTAATTATTCAAGGTAATATTTTTTTTCTATCCATTTTTATTCTGTCCCCCTTTTTCCATTGATGTCTCCGTATTCCTTGGTCCATTGGCAAATTATAAGATTGCAGTTCTCAACTCAAAATATTTTGTAATTTAATAAAAATAATCTTAAAAATTGCACCTCTACTTCATATTCCTTAGTCTAATAAAGGGATATTATTCTGACATTCTTTAAAAAGAGTGGCAATATTCAATGTTTCTGCTTCACTTATTTTTAGATAGAATCAAGAACCACTGATGACCTTAAGAAAGTGTAAGTATTTTTTTCAGAGCAGAACTCAATATGTCAGAACTATGAAGTAATTTATAAATGGACTTTCATCCACAATTGAGACATATAACAGTGAGACTGTCAATTGTTTTTACTGTTGAAAAATTGTAGCTTGTGGGCTTTCCAATATTCTGGATAGAAAATACAGAAATTACATCATGGGCTCCATCACAAAAGAACTGCCAACATAGTAAGATCAATTATAATGTATACTTCATAAGAAACAAAATAGTGATCAAAAAGATAAGTACTTTGACTAAGAACTGACACAAATGCATTTTTTGTCAGAAAGATAAATTAAAGGTTAAGATAAAATTAACTGTTTTATAAACAGATATTACTTGTGATGTTAAAATGTGAATATTAATATTAGGATGGTAAAATAGGATCTGGATTTCAAAAGGTAAATGCTTCACAAGTTCATGTGGTAGCATTTATGAGCACAATAAATGTTCCCATAAATGTTCCCACAAGTTTCATACTGTCTATCATAATCAAATCAGTAATGAAATACAGTCTGTATAATTATAGGATGTTTAAATTGCATACTGCACATATGGCAATATAAAATAAATCCTCTATTCTCTGAATTAGTCTACCATTTTTATAGATAAAACTAAAATAGAACATTTAAATAATTAAACATAAACAAATTTACTAAAGTATAAGCTGAGTACTTTTACCTGATATTTGTTTTAGGAGAGCTCTTTTATGTCCATTAACAGCAGCAGCATGAACTTGAGATGCTAATGAGGAACCATTGAACAGCCATGTTTCAGAAACATTCATACTTCTGAAAAATTCAAAAATGTATAGTTGCAGTAACAATTCTAGTATTTTTTTTACTAATTCAAACTAATTTATTTTTGGGAAAACAATCTCTGGCATACTTATATTTTGATAGAATACTGATTATGAGTTTTGAATTTTGCATAAATAATGAACTAAAACATTATCTATTTTCATGCAAGTCCTAAAACTAGATAAAAAGAATCAATTCAATAAATGAGTCAAAAACATTGGACTTATTCATTTATTCAAAATGATCCACAGGTACATATTTGTGCATATTTGGAAAAAAGCATGAGATTCTCTAAGATTATAAGGTCATTTGCAGGGGAAGTTTTGCAATGTGTTTGAGTCAATGGGATGAGAATCAAATGTGAGCAAGGAAGTATGTAGGGGAATATATTGATTAGTAAACTCAATGTAGCGTACTTTTCATTGTTTAAAGAGGGATAGAATGTTGAATACAGTAAAAAAAAACATATTCCTTGCATTACTGGACATTTTTTGATTCCTGAACTGGACTGATTCTCAGGACCAGCAAGCAGTTGGATCCCAAGATAACATGACTGACCAATTTGTGGTCAAGGAATGGAAACAACAATATGATCTGTATGAATACAGAAATTCTGAATTTTAAAATATTCAAGAAGGCAGTAAGCCAAAAGTCTCTTAATTTATAAACAGGAGAGGAAGCTTCAACTATCTGGGCTAGACTTCCAAAGCTCAATTTTTCCACTCCCAAATACAACTACGTTTAAAGGAGAATATTTGTAGCCCAGGGTTGAAATGAAATGAAATCCTTGGTGCTCTTTGACCTTATTTTTTTGCAGACATTTTATTACTCAAACTAGGTAACATCATAGGTGCTAGTAAGGAGTGCTGTTTGCTGTCAGTTTATATTCTGGTGACTTGTTTGTCTGTGTGTGTGTGGATGGTCTTAGAGATTCTTTTGGGCTGTTTAGTGATGGCTCTTTGGCAGTTTCTTGATTGGGATATTGTTTACTTGATTGTTGATCTGAAGTTAACTTGGAATTAATCTATGTTGATCTGGTGTCAGGCTTCTAGAAATTCCTTGGCATTTTTGGATTTGGCGTAGTCTAGGATTGTCATATTTTCCCAATTGAAACTATGGTTAAATCTGTCTATATGTTGTAAAATTAAAGAATTTTCGTCATGTCTTCTGACTGCCAGTTGGTCTTCATTAATGAGTTCTGCCAATCTTCTGCCTGTTTATCCTACATAGTGGTTGTTGCCATTCTAACATTGTATGTTGTAAATGACACCTGTTTTTTCCTATGGGGTTGCTGTGTCCTTTGGATTGCTTAGGGTGTTTTGAAGGGCTTTATTTGGCTTGTGTGCTACACTGATTCCACATGTTTGTAGTAGGTGATTTCTGAGATATTATTGATTATTGGTAGTGTAATTCTTTTTAGGGTTTGTGTTGGTTGTGCTGTTTTGGGTTGAGTGGTCAGGGACTTTTTGATAAAGTTGTGTGAGTATCCATTTTGTTGGAATGTATTGTATAGATGCTCCATTTCCTTTTTTGTGCTGTTCTTGGTTGCCGCAGTGTGTTTGGACTCATTTATATAAAGGCCTTATGCATCTTCTCTTGTGAGAGGTTGGATTGATGTTTTGGCAGTGGAGCATTGGGTTAGTAGTCTCTGCTGATCAGAGTGTCCAGGAAGGGTAGCAAATTATTTTCTTTTTCTCTAGTAAACTGTATTCCTTTTAAAGAGTTATTAATGGTTCTGCTGATGTTCTCTAATTGGTCCTTTTTTGTTATGATTTTATTATCTATATATATGATCCATGTTTTCAGTTGCATTTATGGAAGTGCTATGACCTCTGTAGTAAGTCCTGAAAATGGTGATCCCATAGGTGTCCTTTTAATGTTAGTAAATTTGGCAATCAAATTGGAAGTATGTAGTTAAGCATAGGTTTATGAGATCCATAATCCTGAGTGTTTTGATCTTTGTGCATTCAATTAAGTCCAATGTACTATGAAGCAATGTGGTCATTGATTTTTTGGCTAATTCTGGATCTATAGATGTGAACAGGGCTGTGACATCAAATGAGATTATGATTTCATCCTCATTTATAGTCACATCCTGATTGTTTGAAGACACTGTAGTGGAGAGTTAATGGAAGGTTGGCTTCTTCTTGTGAGATGCCTAAGCTTTTTTGTTAATTTGCTTGCAATGTTGTATGTAAGGGTCCCTGGGTAGAGATACAATTGGATGGAGCGGAATGCCAGGTTTGTGTATTTTGGAACATTCATAGAAGCATGGGAGGATGGGTCCACTGCTTCTTCTCTACCACTGTTTCTGTTTCGTAATTTGATCTTTCTTGGTAAAGGTCACTGAGGGTTTTCTTGATCTAGTTCAGGGGTAGTCAACCTTTTTATACCTACCACCCACTTTTGTATCTCTGTTAGTAGTAAAGTTTTCTCTAACCGCCCACCGGTTCCACAGTAATGGTAATTTATAAAGTAGAGGACAAAACCCCTACTGCCCACCATGAAAGCTGGAACACCCACTAGTGGGCAGTAGGAACCAGGTTGACTACCACTGATCTAGTTGTCTAGTTTTTGTATTCTATTGGTGTTCACAGGGATGTAGGTTTCTTTGTCTTCTAGTATTTGTTTTGCTTTTTGTAGGTATTGTGCTCTGTCCATAATCACTGTGGTTTGGTCTTTGCTGAAGGTAGGAGGATAATCTGGTCCTTTTTTATGTTTCTAAGGGCTGCTTTGTCTTCTGTTGTAAGTTGATTCTGTTCCTGTCTTATTCTGATCTGTGGAATGATGCTTTGTCTAATTTTTTCTTGGACCTCTGTGGCAAGTTTAGTGGTTTTAAATGCCACTTCTAGGGCTGCAAAAATTCTAGATGATTGACATCACCTCTATTATAGTTGAGTCCTTTTTGTAGAATCCTATATTCTACAATTACGTTTCCACATATTCTAGTAGAGTAATTATAGATTTACTTTCTGCAGGTTGTATTTAATAGGAAAATACTAAGCAATCACTAATGTGATATCTAAGTACATTGAATCATTTATTATTCTTTTCATGTTTAAAAAACTTGCAAAGTTACTAATTTGCAACTAAAACAGTTAAACAGTCATTTAGCAAGTCTCCAAGGTTCTTATTTTGTATAGAAAACACAACAAAACTTACTAACAGGCATGCCTTCTAATTATTCTATTCTATTTTTTATTTTTGCCTTCACATGTAGCTTCCCCTGGGGCCCTTAACCCCAAGAAGCTTGTCTACAACAGCAATTACTTACTAAATCTTAACCTGACCTATTTCATGAAGCCCTCAGCATGTCTTCCTTTAAAACCTCAAACTGTTTTTAATGTGCTTTTCTATTGCATTAATCTGTTTATTCCCTATAGCATAGGAAATATCACTTCATGTTCATAACTTTTGCATTCTTATGGTTTTTATTCTATTTTAGGGAAAAACATCTCGAGTCTTTTTGATCGGTAGAAATATAAGTATAATGAATAACAATAGCCCTACAAATACAAGTAGTCCTCAACTTACAACAGTTCATTTAGTAACCATTCAAATTTAGAATGGCACTGAATATGTGACATGACCATTTTCCATTTTGCAGCATCTCCAAAATCATGTGATCAAAATTCAGGTGCTTGTTCAGGTGCTGATTCATATTTATGACCATTGCTCTATACCAAGGTCATGTGATCACCTTTTGCAATCTTCTGACAAATACTGTCAATGAGAAAACCAGATTCCCTTAACAACTGGGTTACTAACTTATCAACTGCAATTGTTTATTTAATAAATTTGGCAAAAAAGGTTGTAAAATGGAGCAAAACTCACTTAAATGTTTTATTTAACAACAGAAATTGGGCTCAAATATGCTCATAAGTCTACATGTCTGCTCCCCATACAAGTCTATTTAAAAAATAGTGTGGCTGGTAGCTGTACAAAAAGAAATAACATTGATAAAGAATATGAGATTAAAACCAATACTGATACAATGTGTCCTTAATTCCCAAAATAAATCTAATATTAAGATACTAAATTTTATTTTTGCTAACATCTATTAAAACAGTCCTATAATGACAAAATTGAGTGCATTTGTAATAGAAGTAAAAATTCTGAAGTTGATTATATACAAAGAAAGAATGACAACATAACTCAACGCTGAGTGCTTGCAACCAATAGGCCTGAGAATAAAGAAAATGTGTTATTTACATCTTCCTCCGTTATACAGTTTATCCGCCTCCTTTTTATTATTTTCTAGTTCTATTCTCCTCCTTTTACAAAAGACAGGATTTAAAGGCGTTCTTTGTCTGCTAAAAAAATAACCCTAACCCTTCACTCGTTATCCCAAGCATCGAGAAACTTAAAACGAACTTTACAAACTTACCTAGCAACGTTTTCAGGAATTAACTTCTTCCAGCAAAACTTACTTCCGTCGGTGGCCACAGAGGGTGCTCCTCCAATCGCTCCACATGAAAACTACAAAACTACATTACCCAGCGTCCCTCGCGGCTGCACTTCGAACTCGGAAGTTATATATGGGCTTGCCTGACACAGGCTGATGCTGGAAGTGCAAGTGAGGTCGGTCTTCTCCTTTCGTCTGCTGTGCGAATTTTTTCGGAGCCCGCGGGGAGAGATTTCATCGCTTGGCCGTTTCACTCCTTGTCTCGAGACATAGCCATCCTCGACCATGAGAATCACCGCCATCTTCCCCGAGCTCAGCTGTTGCCTTCTCGTTTTTCTGGTGAGCTAAACAGCTAAGATGGGGTATCTGTCTGCCTGTTTCACTGGTGGTGGGGGGCAGGGGGGGTATAGCAAAATGAACAACGGACCATTTGCAGGATGGGCGAAAGAGGGTACACATAGCCTGTCATTTTTTGCTCCTACCCATAAATTTCTCCCAGGCGAAAAACCGGTACCGCGGGAACCCAGGCGGGCGGGGTAAGTGCCTGCTGGTGTGGCTCTGTCTGATAGGCTGCGAACTTTTCGGACCCGGAATCTCAAGCCGGCGACTGGGCGGGGTCCGAATGGGTCCGGGCAGGGATTGATACAATTACCTAGCAGGATATCTGGTTGCCTTAGAAGACGTACAAAATTTGCTTCTTCAAATGGGGCTTTTCCTGACGAATATGTGTCAAGAGTTCCAGAAGAAAAGATCATCCTCGTGGCGATTTTGCTTTGAAACCTACCAATATCTAAAACACACACACACCACAACTTGTTTCTCGCGTCCGGAGTTTCGGGCCACTTTCATGTTTTTTAGATAGAAATGACCATCCCATTTATGACTCAGGTTTTTCAAGTATGTGATCAAATGATTGTTATATATTAAGCACCTGTGTGAAATTTAATAAACATCCAGAAGTATAAAAAAGTATTGAACACATATTAACTGCAAGTTGATAATGATGTAGGGTGGATTTTAAATTAGCTGTCAGTCTAGAGTTCGAAATAGAATTTGCTTCCTACTTTTAGCCATTACTTTTCTGCCAGAGTGTCCTTCAACAAAAAAGTAAAAGTTCTGCTGATCTAGATAGTTGATCTTATATAGAAGATATAAGACGCCCTTCACTTGTATGGGGAAAAAAAATCTCACTCTCACTAACACTGATGATACTAAAAAAGCATCAAGGACTCCATATAATCTTATGCACCAAAGACAAATTCCTTGTGTGTCTAATCACACTTGGCCGATAAAGAATTCTAAATACTTACAAGGCAGTGACATGCTTTATCTGTTTAGATTTGTTTAATGTTTCAGTAAAAAAAAGGGAAAGTTTTGATTTATTCTTGGAATATATTTTTAACATTGCTACTTGAAAGATTTTTTTGTATGCATTTGAATTGGTGTTGCAAAATTTTGGAAATAGATAATGACTGATCCAAGAATTCTACATCTTTTAGGGATGATTAAACTTCCATACAAATATTGAATATAACAATTCTATCTTCTAGCAAATTTTGTTATCCAGATAAAGCTATAAATACTTTTTTTTTGTTCCTTTAAATAAGTGTTGACTCCTGGTGAACAAATATTTTCAGTTTGCTTGATAAGATTTCAGAAGTGGTCTGCCATTGCTTATGTTCCATCATTGAGAGGGTGTGACTGGCCTAAGGTCACCCAGGTGGCTTTGTGCCTATGATGGAACTAGAGTTTATAATCATCTGGTTTCTAGCCTTGAGCCTTAACTACTGCACCAAACTAGCTCACATATTTCCATACAGTAAAACAATTTAAAATTTGGTTTAAAATGTGTAAATGGACCTTAATTTTGGTGAACACAAAATTCTGGGATTTATAGGAACTAAGATTGAAAGTTACAGAACCAAGGCATCAGACACACAGCCACTATTTATTCATTGGACAGTGAATTGACTGTTTTGTTTGACTATTTTAGAAAAGATGATGTAGGCCATAGATATTTTATGGATTTTTTTAACAGATTACACATTTTGAGAAATGCTTGAGTGAAAGGAGTCTCAATTTTCTTATCTTCTGTTAGGATCTATTGCAGAGAACATGCAATCTTTCTCTGAAATTGTGTCCATAATGAAGACAATGAAGCAGACTGAAGTAATCCTTGTAGGTGTATAAGCCATGACAATTATATTTAGCCTTCAGTAGCTGGTTATTTTCTCCTACCTGGTATTTTTGCATAAATGCAAATCTAGCTGCTAAAGTTCTTCACCTGGGATAGACTTTAGGAAGACAAATCTTCTCTAACAAAATGGATGATATAAAGAGTTTTAGGGCTAAAGGCCAAATACACATATCCCTACGATACCATGGAGTGCTCAGAGAAGACCAACTTCAGCTAGCATTCCATAAGCACCTCAAACTAGTGTTCCTTGACAGCTGCATTTAATTACCTGTAATTTCCTTACAAAGCTTTAGGGAAGTTAAAACAGAACCATTCTTGCAGGCATTCCATTAACTTAAACTACTTTGGTCATTCTGTACTTTTTCCAGAAACATTGAGAAACAGAAAAAGAGCAGCACTTATACTGGTATTTAGTATCATAAATTTGGAATGAACTCTTTCGGGCAAGGCTGTCAAACTCCCGGCCCATGGGCCGGATGCATCACATGCTAGCCACGTCTATGTCTGGTTTAGCAAAGGGGGAAAAAGTCCCGATACGTCACGTGACGACGCTGTGAGTTTGACACCCCTGTGTTAAGCCTTTGAGTCTAACCTCTTGTAGGAATTCAAATGATAAATTGAATTAAATTCAACTTCTGCTTCAACATACCCAGTGAAAGAGAGCCTTATCTCCTCCTGGATAATTTGTCTGAGTATGTATGGTTCTTATTGTCCAGTAGTTGTTTCACATTTCCATAGAATCTGTCATCCCATAACTGAATCCAATATTCAGTATCCTACATTCAGATATTTAACAGAATAACAGAATTTGAAGGGAGCTTAGAATTCTTCTAGTCCCACGCTCTGTTCAAGCAGGAAGCTCAACACCATTTCAGACAAATTGTTGTCTAATCACTTCTTAAAGTTTGTATTCCCAGTGTTGGGATACTCACAATGACTGAGGCAAGTGTTCCCCTGATTAATTATTTTAACCGCCAGGAAATTTGTCCCTAGTTCTAGATTGGTTCTCTCAATTAGTTTCTATCCATTGCTTCTTATCCTGCCTTCTGGTGCTTTGGAGAATAGGCTGAGCCCCTCTTCTTTGAGGTAGCCCTATATTGGAACACTGCTATCACTTAGTGAACTGTTGTAACTTCAGGATACTGTACTAATATTTGCCCCCAGTCTTGAAAGATTAACATTCCCATCATAATGTTTAAATTTCTAGTCCTCCCAATCAACTTCATTGCTCTTTACTAAACCTTATCCAATTTGAATTGTATAATCCACACAATTGGACACAGTACTTGAGGTGAGAGAGTCAGTTTGGTGTAGGAGTTAAGGCATAAATCTAGAAACCAGGGAGCTCTTATTCCACTTTAGGAATTGGGTAATCTGGATAATCTTGGGCCAGTTACTTTTTCTAGCCTTAGGAAGCAAGCAATGGCAAACTACTTCCAAACACTTCCTCCCCCCAAAAACTTGGACTCATCCAGGCAGTCTCCAGAAGTCAATACCAATTCAAAGGCAAACTTATGCATGTGTACACATAACACTATGGGGTATCTGACCAATGTAGAATAAAGTAGAATAATTATTTTTCATAATTTTGAAACATGTTTCTTACCTTGCCCTTGTGTTAAACTTTTGGCTCACATTTTATTTGCAACCAATTGCTATTACAAGGTCTTTTTTTTTACAATACTAGTGCCAGACCAGGTATTCACTATTCCAGTTTTTCCCCTCCAACTGGGTTTCACAATTCTGAGTAAGGGATTAAAGGGATTCAGCTCCTGCTTCAGGAGCTGATTTTCCCATTTAACTTGCTACCTCATCAGTGTTTGCATCCATTTAGTACAGGAAGTAACTTCTTTTGCCATAAGCACATGGACAACATCCAATTCTTTGCTTTCCCCAAACAACAAAAACATTTCTAACAAACCTAGCAGAGCAAGAGGATCACATGAGTCCCTCTTCAGTTTCCTTGTTATAGAAATGTATATGTACACGTATATGTATACATATGTGCTCTCCTAAGAAGTCTGATTTATAGAGTTATAACATGCATTTCCAATTGAGCTGAGTTGGAATTAATAAACATAGGGTTGCACAGCTCAACTACAGTATACTTTATCTGTGTCTAAAATCCCTTCAAGATGAAAGACATTTTTGAAAAAGAAGGAAGAGGGAAGTTTGGGTATCTAAGTGGCTATTAAAAAGTCCAATACAATTTCAGCATGCTAATCCATTACACTTGTCTATATTATTATGTTGCATAATAATATATATTATGATAGCATCAGAATCATGGGAAGTGATAGTACTGCTTTATGGTGCCCTAGTGGAATATTGTGTCCAGTTCTGGTTACCACATACAAAAAAGAGGTTCTAACCCTGGAAAGTGTCCAGAGAAGAAGAATAAAGATGATAGAGGGTCTGGATGCTAAATCATGTGACAAATGGTTCAGGGAATTTTTCAATATGTCAAGCCTATAGAAGTGAAGAATTAGGGGTACATTTTAACTTTCTTCAGTAGTGTGTTACAGAGAGGAGAGGATTGACTGATTCTCCAAAGATCAGAGGAACACAGGACTATCAGCTCTCCTTTGAAAAATATTAATTATAAATGGAGGATTTTCTGTGTAATTGTTCAATTTCACAATATAAACTGATATACCTATATATGCTCTTTAACATAGACATATTTTGATTTTTACAAATGAGGATTAATAAGCATATAGAGGTAACAAGAACAATTCCTTATATTTGAATATTTTTTAACTGATAAGTTCTATATCTTGAAAAAAATTGCAAATTCCTGCCCTGTACTTTTCATTTGATGTACATTATATGAATGAGAAAGTTTACATTGTCTTACAGAAAGTCCTTGACTTTTAATGGCAATTGAGGCTGAAATTTCCATTGCAAAGCAAGGTGATTATAAAGTGCAGCAGCAATGCCTTACAGTCCCTATTGCTATCATTAACTGACTCCCACTGTCATTAGGCAAGGCAACTTCCTGCCAGTTTCCCATAACCTAAGTCAGTGAGCAAGCTGGTGGGAAATTGCAAGTCCCAGGCCCGCAAACTGGTTGCTGCCAGGTAGAGTTGTTGAGGAGGTGGGCAGGGTTGAGGGTGAAGGTGCATTAAAAGGAGGCTATGTGTGGATGATAGGGTCAGGGAAGCCTGAAGGATATGTGAGATGCACTATGCAGTTGGGAAAAGTATGAGGAAGTGCACAGTAGCTGCTCATGGGTTGGTAGGGATAAGAGGCACTGCAAATGTTGAGAGCGCACAAGAGACACCATACAGGTTGGTTGGCATTAGAGATGATCTTCAACTTACAATCATTCATTTAGTGACTGTTCAAAGTTACAACAGCACTGAAAAAAAGTTAGCAATTTTCACACATACAATTGTTGCAGCATTCCCTATAGTCCTGTGATCAAAGTTCATACTTGATAACTGAGTCATATTTATGACAGGATCATGTGACCATCTTCTAAGAAGCAAAATCAATGGGAAAGCCAGATTCACTTAACAGCCATGTTACTAACTTAACAACTGCAGTGATTCAATTAGCAACTGGAGCAAGAAAGGTCATAAAATTATTCCAAACTCAAATGTCTCAGTTGTGGGCTCAGTTGTACTCGTAGGTTAAGAACTACCTGTACAGGATTACAAAATAATAGAGTTGGACGTCATTTTGGAGGTCTTCTAGTCCAATCCACTGTTTAAGCAGGGGACCTTATGCAGCTCTGGACAAATGACTGCCCAGTCTTTTTTTAAAACCTCCACTGATGGAGCACCACAAGTTTTGGAGGTAAGCCAAAAAGTTCCACTAATTGTTTTCACAGACAGAAAATTTATTCTTTAATTCTAGGTTGGATCTCTCTTTGGTAAGTTTTATCTGTTATTTGTGTTACCAGCAGATGCTTTGAAGAATATACCAATCTATTCTTGGTGACAGCCTCTCAAATATTGAACTATCATGTCATCCCTAGTCCTTTTTTCTTTGTTAGACTACATATATCCAATTCCCGCAACCTTTTATTGTATATTTTAGCCTCCTGTCCCGTAATCATCTCTTTGCTCTTTTCTGCATACTTTCTAGGGTCTCAATATCTTTTTGGTATTGTGGTGTCCAAAATTGGATGCAGTATTCTAAATGTGGTCTTACTAGTGCAATAAAAAGTGGTATTAATACTTCATGTGATCTTGATACTATCCCCCTTTTGACACAGCCTAGGACTATTGGCTTTTTTGGAAACTGCAGCACACTGCTGGTTCAAGCTCAAGTGAATGTCCACTAGGATTCCTAGATCCTTATCACAGTTACTGCTGTTGAGACAGGTGCTACATATGTATCCGTGCATTCGGTTTTTCTTGCCTAAGTGTGGAATTTTACTTCTAGAAGAACTACTTCTATAATAAATTTTGTTCCATTTCAATTAGTTCCTGACTTGTTGCTCTAAATTTTACTTTCACCTTTTACATTTGCTGATGTCTCACCCAATTTTATGTAACCTACAAATTAGTAAGCATTTCTTTTACCTCATCTCTGAAACAATTAATAAAAATAGATAAGAGCAGTAAATACTGAACTTATTGCACCCCATTCAGACATACCAACGATTTTTTCAAAATTTTGGCAACATTTTAGGGTCACCAATTTCCCTAATGTTCCTACTGATTTCATTTTATGAAGTAAATCTTCCCTATTAATTAGTATAAGGTTTAACAGATAAATCCTTTGTGCCCTTTTCCTCGCTTAAAAGATGAAATATGCAATACATGTTAGAAATTTTCTGGAAGCTTCATGATTGGCACAGTTTGTGCTCCAATAATTGTTGGAATAATAATCTGCATTTATTTTTTTAGCTCAGGTGCTCTTAGTGTTCTCAAACTGTTTACATAAATTTCAGGTATGGATATTTTTAATTACTCTCTTTTTAACTTACATCTAGCCAATTAAGAGCCATATTGAGGTAGTGATTAAAGGTACTGGGTTGCAGACAATGAGTTCTACTCCTGTTTTGGACGTGAAACCAGCTGCTAGGATCAAGGCAATGACCAACCGCTTCTGAAAATGTTTCCCCAAAAACTTGCATGGATTTGTCCAGGTAATTGCCAGCAGTCAAGATTGATTTGAAGCCCCCCCCTCCCCTCCACGAAGAAGCAAAAATAAACAAGCAAATTGTAAACTTTAATATAAGTAGTACTCAACTCACAAACACAATTGGGCACAGAATTGCAGTTATAAATTGTTGTCATTAAGAGGCCCTCATGTAACTACCTTGTTCAGTGACCATAATCTCAGTACTCCCAGTTGTGGTTGGTAAGTGATCCCTTATTTGTTAAGCAGTAGAGTCCCAGGTAGGGATTTGTCCTTTCCCCCAACCTATGCTCTTTTGGTTACACTGTATGGTGGCACTAGTGACAGTAGCCATAATTGCCCCAGGTGCCCAGATGACCTTGACCCCTAAAGCCATTCTCTAAGCTGGTGTTCTTTTCCCTCTAAAGCTGGACTTCCCTTTCCCTCTGAAAGCAGACTTCCTTTTCTTGGAAGTTGACTTCCATCTCCTATTAAATACATTTACTATTTTTTCCTGAGTCTTTACAGAGTTTATTTGTCAAATTCTGAGAATTAATATATGGAAAGTAGAAAATATGAAACTGAGCCAATGTTCTGATTTTTCATTGAATGTTTCAATAAGGCCCATTACTGCAACACTCTGAAGTTTCTATAATGTACAAATTCTGACACAAAGTCCTTACATTTGGAATTCTCTTTCCAATTCCATAAGATTTAATTTAGACCTTGCTGATGTAGTTGTGCTTATTTTAGTCAAATACATTCTCACCAGTCTTTGTCAGATGAAATAAATGGACTGTCATATAGTAATCCATAATCTAGATTGTGGCCTGCAGTTTATTCCCTAGGTGTCAAACTCAAGGCCCGGGGCTCGGATCCAGCCCTCAGAATGCTTAGATCTGGGCCACCCTGGAAACAGTGAAGGATCGGCCCGCAGTGCCTGTGCCACAAAAACGGAGCTCAGGATGGCTGCATGCAGTCCTCCTGAGCTCCATCTTCCATGGCAGAGGGTTACAGGAGGCCATCACAGCCGAAAATGGAGCTCGGGAGCTTGTTTTTGCTGGCAGAGCGCTTGGGCCACCACACAAGTAACATCAAGCTGGCCACACACCCCTTGGCATATACCCCAGTTCTTAGTAATTAAGGATGTATCCCAGCAACCATGTTGCTCTTAAAATTTCATTTGCTTAGCTAGTTCTTCAACTTCAGTATTATTTCCTTGCCAGTAGTTTTCCTTCACAGACTAGAAAGATGTGTGCAGGCAACCTGCCAAGGTTTATGTGTTTTTATGTTTATGGTAATATAATTGAAGCCATTTGAGTTACTATAGAAATTGCTACACACATTAGTGGAACAGATAATTTTTAGAGAATTTCATAAATCTTCTGTGTCCCTAATCCTTTGTCTTGGTAGAAAGCATACTTTATGAGCTAATGCATGGTGCCAAACACAAGGTCTGTGAGCCGGATGTGGTTGGACTGGGCCTGCGGGACTGTCCTGGAAAATGCAAGGGGTCGGCCTGCATTGCTTCAACCTGGTTTACCCAATGTGAAGAGGAAACATTGGGCCAGCCTGGTCTACCCAGTATGGGCTTGAATGCAGAGTATGTTCTGTATCTGTTGTTTTTGGTTCTTAATTGTCACTGATTGGTGTTGTCCTGTCCTTGTTTCTATGTTGTACGAACAGATCTCTGTGTCAACCACCCCTTGTTTAATCTAGTCTAATGTTTATCTTCCCTTATAAACTGAAATGTAAGTTTTTGTTACTTTAATTCCCTTATTTTTTCCTAAAGCAAATTTCCCTTTTCCTTGAAGGACAAGCTTGCACTTTTTAAAAAAATACTTGTTGTTTTTTGATATGGATACAGTGCTCCCATAAGTATTTTACATCTGGTCTGTAGAATTTTGTCTGTTCATCTCTGTTTCCTAAATCACCACAATAGAAAGTATTTTATACTTTCTTCTCTTTTCACGCTTTTGTTAGCCTGAAAGTCAGTTTAGAGCAGGTGTGTCAAACTGGCAGCTCGCAGGCAGGATGCGTCATGTGCAGGCCACACCCACCCCAACTCCATGAAGAGGGAAAACATAGCAAAATGTCGCGTGACAGCAATGTGATGGTGTGAGTTTGATACCCGTGGCTTAAAGGGAAGATTTGTGAGGTGTTATCTCTATTGTCAAACTCCTGTTATCCCTCTATACTCATTTATTGAGCCTAATCCATGGAAATTGGTCATCTTCCATAATTCCCTTTTATTCATCAAAATGTGTATTTTATTTCATGAAAATCTTATTGATCCATATAAATAGGACATACAGGCTTTTCATTGCCATAAACACCATTCTGGAGAGGTTGCAATTATATGGTCTTTTGGAAATTTTATTGTATGAAGTACCACATGAAGTTAAAAATGTAAGTGTGACTGTAATGCATTCTATACAATGGTACTCTATTCTTAAGATGGAGCTAGTAGCAAATTAGTATCTTATTGTCAGGCATGAAAGACCAGGTCCACTTGTGAAGGTCCAATTAAAACTGGTTTGTTGCTAATCATGGCTAATTACTTTCTCAACTAATAATTAGTCAATGGAATTCAAAGAAGGCTGGACTTAGCTCACTTGTAGCTAATTAAGGATGTTAGGATGATCCCCTTTTAACTCTACCCTCAGGTTCTGCCATTCCTTTTCCTATTAATTTGTTTATTATACTTCACTATTAAACTTTGGCAAGTATTGGCAAGACTGTTGACAGAATTTAAAATTAAGAGCAGAATAGAAACTAATACCGCAATTAAATTAAAATTAATAATAAATAGGTATTAACACAAGCTAACAATTAAAGATGTGGTAAAAAGACATGTTTTTATATATCCTGAACACTGAGAGAATGAATGGAAAGCAAACTCAACTCTTGAAGGATTTCATTTCATAGAATGAATATAAAAGTTGCTCACTTGCCAGCCTGAAAAATGCATTCTCATGATATTTCTGAAATATAGAACAAATTGCAATTTAACTAAAACATGGATGAAATATCAAGTCAGAGAAAGATATGACAGATTTCCCTTGTCCTAATTATGCAGAATTCTTGCATTAATCATCTAGAACAGTAGAGGATGAAGAATCACTCATCACAGTGAAGAAAGTTAGCACCCACCCCTCTTTAAAAATTGAAGAAAAAAGTGTTCAATCTTAAAGGCATAGAATGATCACATGCGTAGAAGAGAACTGTTGAATAGAATAGAATAGAATAGAATAGAATAGAATAGAATAGAATAGAATAGAATACCTTTATTGTCATTGCATTCTACAAATACAATGAAATTTGAAAGATATTCCAGTACAGCGTCCCAAAGTTTCTTTCCCTGGGCCATCCCAACCGCAAACAACTACAACTTCACTACCTTATTAAGATGTGAAAAGATGTGAAATCGCAATACCTCATTCAGATGTATAATAACATATTACAGTACAATCCATCTCTTGTGTATTACACTTGGCAAAGCGTCACAGTCAGGGTTGGATTTATATTTTGTGTATATTTGTAGATATTGTACTCCCTAATTGCAAATGGAGACGTGGGTACTCTTTTTTTTATCTTCATCTTTAAGTGCTCTGGTTTTATTGTATTGCGAACAGTTGCTGGGGTGCATCCACAGTTTCGTTGTACTTGTACAATGACAGTAAAGTTCTTCTTCAAACAACACATCACAATCACACTACAGAGTATTTAAAAATTAAAGTAATTAAAATAATAATTTAAAACATAGTCTAAAACCTATCTAAAACATATAGTAAGTTAGATAGTTTAAAAATGTCACTATATACATAGGCCTAAATCACTTACACATTGTTTGATTCAAGACCATTATTGCCTTGGAAAAGAAACTGTTTCTCAGTCTATTAGTCCTCATTTTAAGATACCTCTAACGCCTCCCTGATGGTAACAGTTCAAAATATGAATGTCCAGGGTGAGAATGGTCTGTGGAGATTTTTAGTGCTCTAGAGAGGAGTCTGGTCTTCGCAATCTCTTCCAAAGAAGAAAGAGAGCAACCGATAATTTTTTGTGCTGTGTTTATAACTCTCCTGGAGCATCTTCTTATCCACTACAGAGCATCCAGCATACCACACCGTTACACAGTACGCCAAAATGCTCTCGATGATAGAACAGTAAAAAGTAACCAGCAACTTTTCACCCAAACCACTCTTCTTCAGCAGCCTCAGAAAGTTCAGGCACTGTTGGGCCTTCTTTGCAGTGGCCATAGTGTGACCAAGTAAGGTTGTCAGAAATACGAGTTCCTAGAAATTTAAAACTATGAACTCTTTCCACATAGTCTCCATTGATATATAGTGGGAGAGGCTCTGCTTTGCATCTTCTGAAGTCTATATCAATTCTTTGGTCTTTTTGATGTTCAGGGCGAGGTTATGACTCTTGCACCACAAGACCAGTCTGAGAACCTCTGACCTATAGGCCGTCTCGTCTTCTTCTGATATGAGTCCCATCAACGTGGTGTCATCTGCAAATTTTATTATAGAGTTAGTGGGACAAGAGGGAGTACAGTCATAGGTGCAGAGTGAATACAAAAGGGGGCTCAGCACACAACCCTGTGGAGAGTCAGTGCTGAGAGCAAGAGTGGAGGAAAAATAGCTGCCATTCCTAACAGTTTGGGGTCTGTTAGTAAGAAAGTCCTTTATCCAACAGCAGATGTAAGAGGAGAGGCCAATTTCTAGCAACTTAATTTAATTTAAGTTTATTTAAATTTAAAGAGGCACCTTAAAAGACAAAGGCTTGACTCAGGAAAATAAGCATGCCTGAGCATTATAAAACAAGAGCTTGGGAATCAGACTTTTTATTAGTTAATCACTTTCTAACCTTTGATCTAATTTCTTGAACACATGCTGCTTTTAACGCAGGGATCCATGGCCCCCAGCCCACTACCGGGCCTTGATCCTTTCAGAACAAGGCCGCGGAAGTGGTGAGCGTGGACACATGCATCTCCTAGTGCAAGCAGCAGGCGAGTGCATGTATGTGCCCGCTGCTTGTGCAAATGGAGCTGTGTATGTGGAACCATCCCCCTTCCCCTCCCTACCAAAAGCCAAAAAGGTTCAGGAGCTCTGTTCTAACAGATTCCTGATTGCCACAGGATCACATTTAACTTGGATATTTCCATCTAGGCTTTGGTTGCATAGAAATGTTTCTTTTGAAGTATGCTTAATTGTTTTTTCTGCACTCAAGTGAGATTTATAGTTTCCAGACTTTATCTCAACTTGACATCTTGCACTTATAATTGCTGGCAGAAGACAATGTAGAGAGCCTGCCTACACATAAGTAGCTCTGTAAGTCACCTTAAAAAGTGGAGAAATACAATGTTATTCTGGTTAAGACCAATTACAATTATCAAAATTGACTGCAAAGATAAAATTATTATTCCAAATAGCACCAATCAGAATTTCAAAGGGAACTTTATAAGAATATCAAAAAAATATCAATAAATTCATATGTGAGGGGGACTCAGTGTTTTTAAATTAAAAATTCTACAAGATTGCAAAGAGAGATGTGAACTTGCATTTCCAAATCTTAAATTATATCTTAAAAGAAACCTGCTTCTAATGGATGTAAAGTAGATAAAATTCTTGAATAGTGGAATGTTAATATAGGAAGTAGCTGACTCAGCCAATAAACTTCATTGATGTGTACTGTATATAAAGATACAAATGAAGATACAAATTTACAAAGACATGTAAGATAAAATGTGTAAAAGTATGAATTTCACAAAGGGAATAATAAGTCAAATAATTTCACGTCTACTCACTCAAATGCTTTCTTGGAGATAATTATAGCAAGAAAAATGTAATTAATATGCAGACATGGTTCATTCAAAATCTACGAATATATTAAAGAAACAGTAAGAAGGAAGTCTGGATGGTTAGTATATTTACAAAATAGTGAAAGAATAAAATCAAATCTAATAAAAGAGGGATATTAAGGAAAAATAATTTGAATTCTTTCGATTCACTCGAACATCTTTAAAAATTACCATGTAGAGGTTCAAAAATTAATGGGAACACAGTGTTTAAAAACTGGTAAAATGATCAGGTTAAAATAATCATTTCCAAATACAGATTGATAAAAGTCTTGGCTTTTAATACTGCAGATATAATTGTGGTTGAAAAAAGAAAAGTGTGGATAATTGATGTGGCAATATTAGAGGTTAATAGAATAGAAGACAAATGTTGGAGAAGATCACAAAATATCAAAATCTAAATTGAAAATAATGCTGTAAATTGGCCATTGTGGTCTCAATGGGTATTGTCATACTAGTACCATACATAAAATGTTGGACAGCAGTTAGGGAATATGTGCATTGATAAAATTGACATCTGTCAATTTCAAAAGGCCGCAGCATTTAGACCTACACACACACTACACAGATATATTACAGCATCCTAGATTCTTGGGAAGAACTTGATGCATATGAAGCTTACACCAGTTAAAGAACTGACAGCTGTGCCTTCACATTATTGTGATAATAACACGATACATTAAGTAATCAGCTTAAGATAAAAACATTTATTATGTAACAAATATTTTGATGTAATCAATAGCAACATTTTTAATGTTAAATCCAATTTTGGATTTAAAATGTCAAATACAAGTAGTCCTCAACTTCCAATCATTTGTTTAGTGACCATTTGAAATTACCACAGCACTGAAAAAAAGTGACTTGTGACCATTTTTCACAGTGACTATTGCAGTATCCCTGTAGCCATGTGATCAAAATTCGGATGCTTGGCAATTGGCACATATTTATGAGGGTTGCAGTATCCTAGGGCTAATTTCTTAAAAATCAGTGTATGTAAACCAAATTCACCTAACAACTATGTTACTAACTTAACAACTGCCGTGGCCTGTGGATTGGGGACCCCTACAATAGGAGAAAACTGTAGTCTATGATAGATTTTCCATTTCTAAAGATTTTTAAAACATGAACAGGCAGCTATTTCTCACAGATGGTTTGAATGATTGATGTTCCTGCACATTGTACGGGAGTGAATTACCTAGTCCTTTTAACTTTATAAATCTATAATTCTATGATATGTCCATAGTGAATTTCAGGAAGAATCTTGCTTTCTCTGGTGATGTAGCAGACCAAACCTTGAAAACCTAGCTGTATAGCCAAGGAGGAATAACAGGAAGTTATACTTGGGTAATAGTAAGCCTTTCCTTGGGAGAGAAGGAAGTTTTGGCAGTTTTGAGAGGGATAATGATCTGCCTACCATTCAAGAAGTCAGCCCTGAATCCAAATTGACAACTATTGTCTAATCTCCAATTTTTGAGGAATTGACAAAGACTAACTATATGGCACACCCTGCTATACATCAAAAACATTTTAGAAAGCAGTAGAACACAGTTTTTGACATCTGCAAGTGGGCATCTCACAGTGCCCAGAGGTTACCATTCAAGGACAGATCATACATTGCAAAGATCACTTGCAGGAAGGAGATACTTCTAATGTAATCTACTGGATTCCCTGCTTGGTTTGACCTTGTGACTAGGTAGGATTGATGGGGAAGAAGCTAACCCCCAGATTACAGAACACAAACAAGTGGTCAGAGGAGGATATCCAAACTCAGATTGGATCCGGCAGCCCTTGAAAAACATTTGGAAGCTGCAGCTAATCCAGAATATATAATACCAGAAGTATGTGAGCTGCACAGGTTCCCAGTATGCTTCCAGATGCAATTCAGATGGTATTAGTAACCTTTAAATCTTTACATTGCATGGAGCCAGATTATTTATAAAGGTTGCCTATCTCTGATTCCGCCCACCTTATTAGTTTTAGCAAGGTGGGCGTGTTCTCAGTCCCTTCAGTGAAATAAAATACTAGTAAATAAAAAGTGCTCTTAAGAACTGATTACCAGCAGGTAAGTTTTACCTGAAAATATTTTACCTGAAAAAATAGTTACACAGTGACAACAGAATATTAGATGGAAGTGGCTCTCTACTAACAATCTTGGCAGATTCTTGGTATTTAACTGTTAAATAAATTTGTCTTGATCTCTTTTCTCCCATTTTATGAATTGTACAAGCAGGAATTATATCTGTATTGTGACAGATTATACCAGCAATTTGTTTAGTAAACTACAATCTTTGACAATTTGTGTTTCATCTTGGGAGACAAATATTTCCGAGAGAAATCCATTGGGTACTGGGGAGGAGGATAAGGACAAAGTTAAACTCTCTTAATGCATGAAGTATCTGAAACAATTTTGGCCATAAAATATTCTAAACTATGTATGTATAGCAGGTTAATGGATACATTTTAAGGTGTCTATATTCTTGCAGATATCCTCTTTTTTTCATCCAACTCAAAGTGAAATAACAAGCCTTGACAGTGGAAATATAGATGATGTTTTAAGTAAGTATTGTTTAATGCTTATATAGGACATTTATTTATTGCCTTGATTCATATAGTTTCCATCTCACAGTTGTGACTCTTGATGGCATAGACAGGAAGACACTCAACAACGAAAGATAACAATAACAACAAAAAGCAATCAAATAGCACAGTTAAGGGTAATGAGACTCAGATCACATAATTTTAGTCATGTCAAAGAAACCACAGTGATGGAGTCAGTTATCCTTTAGGACTCATGCCTAAGACAGAGTTAGATCTTCAAGGATTAACAAAAAATTGGTAAGATTGGCCAAATAAATCTGCTGGGGTATATTTCATTATGATAGGCCCACTTCCTTAATACATAATATATGGGAACCAGAACATAGGCAACTTGCCAGATCAAGTCAAGACAGAAAAAAAATGGAGAAAGATGGTCCCTTTGCAAGAGGTGGCCCTTTTATCGGAACTTTGAATTACAGCCAAAATGGGAACCAAGGCTGGGTATAACATAGACAAACGGATTTGTTCTCATAATTGCTTACACTGCCACAATCTGGACCACAATCTGGGCAGCCTTAAGTACATTGCTGTAATTCAGATGGTGAGCAAAGCATGGGTGACTTGAGCAATTTGTCATGGTCCAAGAAAACGTGTTGAATTTATGCTCTCCTTGTCACATCTGTCACCTGCTCTTCCAGCAGAAAACATGAGTCCCAGGAGGACCTGCAAATTGTGCACCAGATCTGCCTGGCGGGATGTTCCTCTGTCCTGAATCAGAGATGTCAACTTTCCTGACCATGGGGAGGGGATACCCACAGCTATTTCATCATTTAGGGTTGACTGACAACTGGTTTCTTTCCGTAAGAGCTTTACAGTCTCCTACGCTAGTATCTGAACAATATCATTTGCCTAACTTAGGATAGAGATGTACAATTGTACATCATCAGCATAGTGATGATACTGAATCCCATGCTGGGTGGATGACTATAAAAGTTAACTAGTAGGGGAGAGATATAATATACCCATACACTAGGAGCTTAGCCTCTGCCCCCAGTCCCCAGTCACTAGCATTGACTGATAGCAATCACAAAGAACCAGTAGGAAACAGTACCCTACTCCCAATCCTCAGGATTGGTCAAGAAAATACTATGATTGATGATATCAAAAGCTGGTGAGAGATCCAGAAAGAATAGGATGGACACACTACCAAAATCCCAAACCCTCCACACATCTACAAGTATGACCAATGCTATCTTAATACTATAGCTCAATCTGAAAGCTGATTGAAAGACCCTCTAGAATCAAAGGCACTCTAGCAAAAAAAAATTACCATCTTCTTGCCATCCCCTAAATAGGGAAGGTTGGAATACAAGTTATTCAAAGCCATAGGGTCCAAGAATGTTTTCTTGAGGTGGAGGCAAACCACTACCTCTTTCAAGGCCAGCTGAACCACCTCCTCACACATGGAGTCATTTACCATAGCTTGAACCACATACCACCTCTCAGGAGGTTTTAATTAACAAGGAGGATAATCGGTCCAGACTACAGGTAATATAGCTCATAACAATATGGACCTTGTCCATTTCTTCAGGATCTGCTATCTTAAGATCTTCCAGGTAACCAAGCAAGAGTATATATCTCAATCACCTCCATTGGATCTATTCAGCCAGAATCCAACACCCATAGAAGTTGGGTGACTTTATCTGAGAGTACTTACCATAGTCTTTATAGTCACCGTGCATGGGCTTACCTGTCTCTCCTCCATCCCCCTACTCACCCCAAACTAGAAACTGCCACAATCTGTGGACATTCCCTCCTCTAGCCTCCAGGCACTGAGAAGAACACCAACAGCATGACTTGTCAGCCTAGGATAGAGATGTACAGTTGATAATTAACCCCATGCTGATGAATGATCTCACTGAGCAACTTCACCCAAGTCAAAGTTTATTTCCACAATATAGATGTTAAACAGGAATGGGGAGAGTGTGAAACCTGGGAACTTCCATAGAGAAGGGGACTTTTATCAAATCTTGCCCATCAAAACTAACTGGCCCTAGCCCTGGAAGAAGGAGAAGAACTACAATAAAATTCTACCTCTCACTCTAAATAACCTGAGTCAGTCCAAAAGAATAACGTGATGGATAATTGAAAGTTGCTGAAAGATTAAAGAGAGTGAGAATGAGTCTACCACCCCATCAGAAGTCATCTGCAAGTCAATGGTGTTTCAGTTCCCATGTGCAAGTGTGAATCGTGATAACAAGAGGTAGCATAGGTACAACTGATTCAAAGGCACAGCCATACCTTCTTTGCAGCAGTAACCAAAATCTTGATCAAAATATGCACCCAGCCTTTTGAAAGCCCCTATCCATCAGATGCCTTCAACAGATTGGCATAATACATCCTTTTTCCTGTGCTGGTGAGCAGCACTTAAAGCAATCAGAAAGTGATAATCACTGCCGCTTTCCTAAGACAAAAGCTAGATCTAACACTTGACCATCGTGCTGGGTCTTAGATGATCTGGCTTAGATCTATATTTGCTACTGTATGGTGTCCATTTGTATCCAGGATTGAAGCCTGTGAAATTTCATTGCCAACTTGACCACTAAGTCAAAAATAGGTTTGGCAGTTGCTACCCCACAGCGAGGCTAATATAGTAACAATAATCTCAATTGATTCATAAAACCCCGCTTTATATATGGGGTCCCACAATCAATTTGCAAGGCAGCATTTCTATAACCCTCAACAGTAGCTTGAATGATAGTACAGTAGAACCTCTGGTCATGATCATAATTTGTTCCATAATTGGTGATTTCTTCATCTTCCAATGTTTCGTCTTCAGGAATTTCTGAGCCAGGGGTCATGTATGTGTTCGTGACCAGATTCAAACATTTTGTGAATTTTTTAGTCGGAACCTGATTTGATCATGGTCAGAAGCATTCATGACCAGAGATTCTACTGTAGTTACTCCATTGCCCCAACCCTGTTCACTTGGCTAATCTAATGCCACACTTGAAATCAAGATGGACAAATTTTTCAGAGAGGAAAGCTCCCAATCCTAGTCAGTTGTAATAAACTGCTATCTCATTTGCATATCACAGATGAGAAGAGTTTTATTACCAGATGAAGTCATTCAGTAGCAATAATTGAAAGCCCAAACCTCCAATGGTCCATTGACTAGATATTGGGATAGACATTGGGGTGTGGGGGTGTGGAAAGCAAAACCTAAGAGCTTCCAAAAGTTTAATGAAAGATGGATGGCCATATAATTTTTTAATAAATACACCAGTATAAAAAACTGCCTATCCCCATGTGTGATACCCTCATATCCTAGCGTATGTCCATCTGCCAATAATTTCATGTTCCTGTTTGCTCCCTGTTCCACTCCCCCAACCAAACCTTGTACCTTTCTAAAATTAAATCTATGTTAAATATTGGCTTGAATTCTGTTCCTGAAGTTGATTGTGAATTCATTGAATTAGATTTTGATTGAATAGTCAGCCAGATTTTAAAATACTCTAGGAGAAGCATTTAAGAATGACTACATTTGTTATTCATAAGTGAAATCTTGAGTATATTTGCATAATATTGAAGGAAAAATATTTAAAAGCTAATGATATAAGTATATACATTTATAATGTCATAATGCTAAATGAAAATCAGATTGCATAAGGTTTTAAAATACTACTCTTTTTGGAACTTTATTATTGCTACGAATAGAAGGAAACCGTCCATTGGTAATACAAATTCCAAAGCAAAAACCTTGGCTGTATTGTTATGCTTTAATCACATTAAATTGGTTAATAAATCTTACTGATTTTGGTGCGGCTATGGTGTATCTAATAATGCTCGGAAAAATAATGCTCTGTAGCACCTTCAAAATAGGTATTACAGGATAACCATATGGAGCAGCTTTTTGCAAACTTTTAAAATTGCTGTGTTTTTCCCCCAGTTTACATGTGTGGCACTAAAGTAGCTGTAGTTTTCAAAGCAGCCATATGAACTTGGAAAAAATCCCTTTCAAAGTGTATGCACAGCCCAAACCCCTAATTTTATCTGACTCTGAAACATCATTAATCTTTGATTACATGTAAAAGCTAGAACAGAAATGAGGATAGGAATCTATATTCTCTGAAAGATATATTAAAAATCGGTTTATTTTTATCCATGACTTGGTTCAAAAAAGCCTAAATGAACATTAATACCACTTATGATAACTCTCTGCTGTTGGTCATATGCAGCAAAGATCCTAAAACATTCATAGATTTGGGGTTATTGTAACTTAACTTTGGAGTGTGAAAGTCTATGTTTGAAAATTTGGAAGATTGGTGTGGATGCTCTCACAAAATGGTTGCCATATTGGGTATTGTGCAGTTACAAACATTTTATTTCCCAGACAATCAGGGTAGAATAAAGAAACCTGGGCCAAATCACCATAACAAAGAAATTTAAATTCCTCAAAGCTCAAATTTAAAGTTCCAAAACACAAAGGAACTTATTAAAACAGAAGAATTGTGGATTCTGCTCTTGCACAGAAGACAGGATTAATAAAGTTCAGAATCAAGTAAGTTCACTTGAAACTGAAGACAAGGCATGGGCAAGTTACCACATCAAATACATGCCCCTATGAAGGACAGCAAAAACTAATTTTCATAGGCAAAGCTATTTTTTTTCTTTCATCCTTTGCTCTCTCAACCTTCCATAAAACAGACACAGAATAAAACTGTAGTTTAAATAACTAGTTTAAATTCAGTTAACCTAATAATTCTGTAATAGAAACAATATTACTTTTTAATGAATTCTGATTTATTTGAATGTTGCTTGCTGACTTTCTGAAAATGATAATTTCATTATTCATTTTCTGCACTGTTGATTTAATATTTTACGTGTTGACTTTGTGATGTCACAAACATTAATTAATTTTTCTTTTTCCCAGACAATGCAGATGTTGCATTAGTGAATTTTTATGCTGATTGGTAAGTATTTCTATACAATCATATATTTTTATTAATAGCAAAATTGGGATTATTTTCTTCTTTTTAAAAGCATTTATAAATCTAAGATAAATTTAAAAATTTTCAAATGTAAATTTAGTACTTTTAAAATTAAATATATAATCATACTTTTTCTTGTCAGTATACCTTCTTCAAAGGTATATTGTATTCTAATTATACTTTATCAGGAATGATGTTATGAAACAGAGACTTTTTTTCCCTCTTATTGTCTAGAGAAATAAACCCCATCATCAAAAATTAGGAAGATATTCAGATTATCTTGATCCATTAATTTGTAAAGAAATCTCTTGTGTAATGTACATTTGCTTTCAGTAATTCTGTGTGTTACTACAATGTGAAATCCTCTAATACTTTATTTTTAGAAATTGACTGTTATTTTGTATCTTTCCTTTCAACAGGTGCCGATTTAGTCAAATGCTACACCCTATATTTGAGGAAGCTTCTAATATAATTAAAGAAGATTTTCCAGATAAGAATCAAATTGTATTTGCAAGAGTCGATTGTGATCAATACTGTAAGTAAACTGCTTTAAGAAATTGTTTATGATTTAAATATCTAGTTGAAAAAAAAATTATTGGAATATTGGAATATGTTATTGGAATAACCTAAGATCTTGCAGTGAGTTACTGAACAAAGATACATTGCTGATCTAAAAAAGTGATGATGTGCCTATAAATATGAGTTTTTAGCAAGCTAAATTTTTATCTGTAACAATCTGTCCCTAATTTGGTGTTTCAGATCTTGCAATGGTGCATCTATCACCACTGTAACTGAGTCAATCTACCTTATTATTTATTATAATTAATTAAAAATTACATTTTTCACTTTTAATGACTTCATTTCTTCAAAGCTTATATTGAACTCTAGCCAAGAATCACATTTCATTTTTTTGTATTTACAATATAAATAGCATCTTGCTTTATGCAACTGCAATGCCTGCAGGAAACCTAAATAGGTCCTTTTTACTAACTGCATTCAGAATGGTCAGCCTAGATGGTCAGTCTAAAATAGATATCTTATATTGATGTACAATTGATCAGGCATGCTGCAGATTTTGGTTGACTAAGGCATAGCAAATGATAAGGAATTATTGATGACTTTTACTATGCTTGATGTCTAGTAACAAAATATTTGCCTGCTTTTAGAGCCAATATAAAGATGTTTTTCTGGAGAATGTGGAACCTTAAGGTGATCCTGGAAAGGTCTTAACTCTTTTTTAATTTTAAAATCATACTTCTAAAATTAGAAATAGAGGTGGTATAAGAGGTATGTTAGCTGAAAATTAAGTACACCATATTTTTATTAAATCATAATTTAATGAATACAATGATAAATGATATTGTAATAGTGTGGTAAAGTAAGTATTAAAAATGATGTCTTATTTGATAATGAAGGTGATGTCTTAAAAGTGAGTAATTTGTAATAAAGAATAAGTTAAGCAATCATGTGCTGCTTTCTCCCATTGGATGAAATTCTTCTAATGAAACATTTTATCCCGTGAGTTGTGGAATACTAAAAAATGTGCTTGGAATATAAAGTTACAATGTGATGTTACTGCACTATAACACTGCACCCATTTAATTTTTCTACATATCTCTTACCCAGCATTTTTCAAAATAAACCTAAATTGGCCGCACTTGAGTTACATGACCACCTATCCACACCCAATTAACCGGTCTGGCCTCCCTACACGGTCTGAGGGACCGTGAATTGGCCCCCTGTTTAAAAAGTTTCAGGACCCCTGACATTAACATCTCAAGTTCTGCTCCACCATGGATGGACATTTTGCAGCCCCATTGGTACTTGGATGGAATGCTGAGCTAAGCCCTTGTGAGGACCCAATGGACCTAATGAAGTCTCTCCAGAACTTAGTGGTGAATTGGACCCGCTGTCAGAAATGATCCTTTTATATTGATCCATATCAATTCTATGTAGTTTTCATTTTTGGTTTGATGGATTTCTATAGAGATGTGTAATCTTTTATATATAATGCTCCTCCACCTTTTTTGGAACAGACCTTTTTTACTAGGTCTGTTTCTTTTGAATAGTTTGTATCCTTCCATCAGTACATTCCAGTAATGAGTTTCATCCTACCATGTTTCAGTAATAGCAACTATATCATGTCTTCTTCAAGTTCACCCTGTTTGCTCTCTAAACTTTGAGAGTTTATGTATAGGCATTTGAGTCCCTGATGGGTTTGGAGTATGTTTCTTATATTTCCTATTTTGTAACTGGGTTTTCCATCCTTTCCATCACATTTTTCTTCATTGTCCTTTTCTTTCTTCTTCCTCTTCCTCTTCGTCTTCTTCTTCTTCCTTTTTACACCCTATCTCTTATCTTACATGATTGGTTATTTAGTTTACATTGGTTATTTAGTGATTTTAATTGAAATTATATTCTAAAAGTCTTGAAGATGCCCTGCCCCTCAATCAAATAAAATCCAGATGTTATTATGAAAGGCTCCAATGTACCTTGATTTGTTCTAACTACACTTCTGCAATTGTTATATAACCTTTTAATTGTTTACCAAAGTAGTTTCTTATCAACTCTATTAAACAATTTGTCTTGGTCTACAAATACCTTAAAGAGATTCTTTTTTTAGTCAGTATTCTTTACTATTAGTTATTTAAGCATAACATTTGCTTCTGTGCAGCTTCTGTTTCTTCTAAAGTCTATCTGTTGTTCTTCTAATTGTGGTTCTATAACTGGTCAACCTCATTTCTGTTAACTTGGTATACATTTTCCCTATATGGATCAAGAGTGAGATGCCTCAGGATTGTGTGCATTCTTACTGTCCTTTGTTTTTCCATAGTGATATTATTTGTTGCCAATCAGTAGGTGCAGCTAGTTGTGTCCATGCTACATTAAACATTCTATATAGCCATCTGATCTTACTTTCCCCATTGCTTGGATTATTTCTTTTGCTAGCCTATCTATTCCCAGTGGTTTATATTTAGGCGATCCTTTTAGAACTCTTGCTACTGTACTTCTTCAATCAATATTTTTTGTTCTAGTGCTGTTCTAGTGGCAGATTTATGTGGTTTCTTCCTTATGTTCTCCTAGGGAGTTGAGGAATTATTTGAAGTCTTCTCTACCTATTACTTCTGATGATTATATTAATAGACTTCATTAATTATTTCTATGCGGTTACAATTCTGTCTTTTCTATATACTTTTGATTACTTAGTAAAATGTTGTGAAGGCTATTCTCTCAGTGTCTGCCAGGATTCTTGTTTTGCTTTCTTGAGTGTCCTGTTGGTATCTTAGATTGAAATCTATAGTTTACATAATCTTCTTTCCCTGATTTTATCCAATATTTAATAATATCCAATCACCTTTTTTTCAACTTTACTACTTTTTTTCTCTCTTTATAATCATGTGTTTGGTCACATTCCGTCTTTTTCCACTTTTCATTTTTCTGCCTAGTTTTTCTGTGATGTTAAGCAGGGTAGTTCTTTCCATTCATTCTCCATGTATTCCACCTCTGGTGATAGTTGATTAAATGCTGTCTCCACATTTTATTGTAGTAGTTCTACTGCTTCTTGTTTAATTATTTTCTGGTTTTTATTTAGTCTTTTTCTGTAATATTAAATTTGTTCTTTCTTGCTGTAAGCTCTACAATCTTATAATCATTGTTACACAGTTGGAGATTGCTTTTGCATCAAGTTTTCTGTATATTCTTTTTACTCTTGTTAATATGTAATCAATCTGACTTTTAATAGCAATGTCATTCCTATTATGTCATATGTAACATGTGTCTCAATGTTCAAAAAGTGTGTTAGTGAAAAAAATATGATATTGGTTGTATAAATCCAATATCTTTTGCCCATTCTTGTTCTTTTCACTGTTCTTAGCAGCATGTGGGCCAATGAACTGCTCATACTTACTTCCATTAGTACCCATTCTATTGTTGAAAACACCCATTAGATACAGTAGATTCTGCTTTCTCTATCTCCTCAATGAGTTCATTGAACAAATCATCCTTTTTTCTTCTGTGTAATTATCGTTACAAGGGGCATACAGCTGTGTATATGTTTCAATTTGCTCTCCTTTTTTAAGTATTATTATTCTGTCCAAATAGTTGTTGATGTCTAATATGCATTTTGCAGACATGCATTTTGCTATGACTGGATGTACCAAGAAGTCTATTCCATTCTTTGCTAATCCCCTCCTGAGTAGATAAATGTATCCTTTATGAACTTTCTTACTACCATGTCCTTTGCGTCTTATGTCGACTAGTCCTATTATCTTGATCCCTCTTCTTTCCATTCTTTCCAAGATTTCTTCTTTTTTTATTTCCCAAACTGGTTATATCCAGAGTTCCTGTTTTATACTTTGCTATCCTGTCTCCTGGTCCTTTGACATTGCCACAATCATTACTTATTGGATCAGTCCATTTGTATCTCATATGGATTTGTGTAACTACATATTATCCATTTTCAACCTCAGCTATGCCACACAAAGCAGCTAGGGTTGAAAAAGCAGGAAATAAAGGACAGCTACACTAAGTACAAATAGTGGATTTCATTTTATTCAAATAATAACAAAGAGACCCTCTCTCCCCTTTCAGGTGGGGTAAAGTGAGTAGGGAGCTCTTGCTTAGATAACTCCCCTTTCCCATAAGAAACATCTCATCTCTCTCTCTCCCGCTCTTTCTATCTCTGTCTTTCTCCTTCTTTTTCTTACATCTTTTTCTCCCTCTCTTTCTCTCATTCTCCCTCTCTTTCTCCCTCTTTCTTCATCTCTCCCTTTCTCCCCCTTCCTCTTTCTCCCTCTCTCCCTCTTTCTCTCTTTCTCCATCCCTCTCTCTGTCTCTGTTTCTTTCACCCTCTTTCTCCCTTTCTCCCCCTCTCTGTCTCTTTCTCCCTTTCTCCCTCTTTATCCCCCCTCTCTGTCTCTTTCTCCCTCATTCCCTTTCTCCCTCTTTCTCTCTTTCCCTTTATCCCTCTTTCTCCCTTTATCCCTCCCTGTGTCTCTCTCCCTTTCTCCCTCTCTTTCTCTCTCTCTCTCTCTCTCTCTCTCCCTCTCCCTCTCCCAGTTCTTTAGCTGTTCTCCCAGTTCGCTCACTGTTGCCTGGAGATGAACTGAGGAGGGAGGAGGCCGAAGCCTCTGTAGCCCTCCCCACATGGTTCCTGAACTAACACCTGTGACAGAGGGAGACCGAGAGCAGGAAGCCGAGCTTTGGATTGCGGCGGGCATTAAAGTACCTGGCAGCGGTGCTTCCTTAGCCACAACTGCTGAGAAAAGATGTTGGGCTTCACCCGCACAAAGGGGAACAGTAGCTATTGCAGACAGCCCCAGCTTGCTGGGAAGGGGGAGGCTCCTCCTGTCTCCCCAACTTTTCCCCCAGCCACTTTTCCCGTAGGCTGCAGGGCTAGCCAATCACCGTGAGAATGCAGCTCTGGTACGCGGAGAAGAGGTGCTGAAAGATGAGGTGGGAGGGTAGAAGGGACTTTTGGAGAGTAAAGGGGATTAAATCGCTACCTTTCTCCACACTCAAGGGGAACTGCTTCAGGTGACCGTGGTTTTCTCTCTTGCTTAGAGATAGAAGTCCCGCTTCTTCTTTTTTGGTCTCGGAGCTAAGTGAACAAGAGCTTTAAATGAGACACAGGGGCAACCAGGCGGGGGGCAGGACGGGGCAAAGCATAGCATGGGTGATTTTTTTTCCTGCTCTCTCCCTAGCAAACCCACGTCGTGGCTACTTACTCCTGCCTCCGCGCATTGAGGAGGCTGAGCAGCAGTGGGAAGAGCGTGGAACTCCTGAGTTGCAGGAAGCGGCTACCAGTGATGCACAAAAATGTCAAACATGTTACAAAGGAGAGGCTCAACCCCTCCCCCTCAGGAGCCACAAAGTGCTCACTGGCCCTTGCCAAGCCTCCTCCTTTCCGCTGGGCGTGCGCGCATTTTTGGTGAGGAGAAAGAGAAGCATGGTGGGAGGGAAGGGGAGCACTTTGAAGCTCCTGGGGGGGAGGGCAGGAGATCGCACCCTCCCCTCATAGGCCAGGGGACACCTGGGAAGGGCTCCGATCCGCAAAGTGCTCGCCAGCCCTCACCAAGCCTCCTCCTTCTCACTGGGCGTGCGAGCGCTTCTGGTGAGGGGGAAGAGAAGCTCAGTGGGATGGGAGGTGAGCACTTTCCGGGCCTTTCTTGCGGCATTTAAAGCCACTGGGAGCGCGAGGCAGACATGTGAGCACAGGGGAGCGACTGGTGGCAGCACTCCTGGCTGGCAAGGGGCTGGATGTCTCAGGGCTGCATGCGGCCACTGAAGGCAGTGACAGCAAGCGGGCCAGGAATTAGAGCAGCTGGGCCTGGGCCGCGACAAGCAAGCAAGGGGTGGGGTGGGGCAAAAAGTCAGCAACTTACCAAAAATTATGCAGGCCACAGAAGTCAAGTGAGAAGTCAGGGCAGGCAAGCAAGCAAGCAAGCAGCCACGACAACAACAAGCAAGGAGCAGAAACCAGAGAGCAACCAAAGAACCATTAGGCATGTGTGTGAAGCATGTGACTCTGGAGGTGGGAGAGGCAGAGAGGGTGGGGCGGGGCCAGCCAATGGGATAAAAAGTTAAACAGTTTGGCCAGGTTTTTTGCAAATGGGGCGGTGAAGGCAGCGTGATCTAGACCCAAAAATCAGCTGGGAGGCGCGCATGCACGGTGGAGCTGAGTTGGGCCGACAGCTTGTGTGCCCACAGAGAGGGCTCTGTGCGCCATCTGTGGCATGTGTGTCATAGGTTCGCCATCACGGGGCTAGATGCTTTCTCTCAGTCCTAGAAAGAAGGCAATGAAAAATCACTTCTGAAAAACCTTACTGAGAAAACTGGAGGAATTTCTCCAGGCAATCTCCAAGCGTTGGATGTAACAGCATAACAGTTAGAAGGAACATTAGAGGTATTTTAGTCCAAACCTGTGCTTAAGCAGGAGACATTATATCAATGCAGACAAATCATTCTCTTCTTAAAAAGTTCCACAGATGGAGCACCCATAAATTCTAGAGGCAAGCCATTCCACTATTAATTTTTCTCACTGATAGGACATTTCTCCTTAATTCTAGGTTGGATCTCCCTTTAGTAAATTTAATCCATTACTTCTTGTCCTAACCTCAAGTACTTTTGGGAATAGGTTGACCCGCTCTTTTCTGTGACAGCCCTTTAAATATTGGAAGACTATTATCATATCACCCCAGTCCTTTCCTAGAAATTCCAGTTCCCGCAATTGTTCATGGTACACTTTAGCCTCCAGTCTCCTAATCATCTTTGTTGCTCTTTTTTGCACTTTTTATAGAATCTCAACATCTTTTTTGTATCATAGTGAGCAAAACTGCCCTGTAGTGTGGATAAAATGACACATAATATTTTGTTACTATCCCCCTCTTAATGCAACCTAAGATTGCATTGTTTTTTTGGCAGCTGCAGCACACTTCTGGTTCATATTTAAGTGGTTGTCCACTAATTCACTCCTAGATTCCTCTTACAGTTACTGCTATTGAGCAAGATAACTACCTATTCTATATCTGTGCATTTGGTGGGTTTTTTATTACCTGTTTAAAATCTTATGGTTTTTTTCACCATTGAAAAGCATGGTGAAGGGCCCAGTGTTTAAATCTGTCAAGATCCTTCTGTATCTTGAGCCTATCTTTTAAAGTGTTGTCCGTTGCCATCAGCTTACTAACATCTATAAGTATGATGAATTCCCCTTCTATCTCTCATCTAAATTATTTATGAATATTTACTGGGCCTAAAACAGAACCTTCTGGTTCACCAATTCATGTTTCCTTCCATGTAGATGTAACTCAACGTGTGGTTGGTCATCTAGTTACAAATCCATCTGGTAGTGATGCTATCTAATCTACACCTACATATATAAAAATGAAATATCACTCACACATCATTATAAAATCTCCAGAACCGTAAAGCCTACAAACTTGAAATTTGGCTTATATGTTCCTCTTGGCTTCTAGGTGCTCACTAAGAAAGGATTTTTCGAAATGACCATTAATATTTCCTATATTATTATTATCACGCTCTGATGCTAAGGAGTTCTACTCCCCCTCCCCACCTGAAAAGAAATCTGTTCCAAATGCAAAACATGAGGAGAGGAGTTTCAGTTTTAGTTTTACAGCACCAAGCAGCTTTAGTACAGAACAGTAGAGTTAAGCCAAGCCCAGTCTCCCTGCTGTCTCCTCCTTGCTCTCACAGCAAATACTATTTCAGTTTCCAAACACCAAATACTCTCACACACTGATAGGACACTAGCCAGATGAATATCAATGGATGCTGGTAGGCCGAGGCAGAATTCTTTCCCCTTATTTTCCTCCCAAAAAATTAAGCCCAACCATGTAGTTTTGTAGTGAAGCACAGGCATTGAGCTAGTTTTTCTATATTACCAAGTAGTACAGAATGTTGTGGCCTATTTTATGAAATATCTTTTTGAAATCTAAGTACATTATATCCACAGCATTTCATTGGTCCACTAACTTAGTTACTTTGTCAAATAATGCAGTAAGAGTTTCTAGTGCGATTTGTTTTTGACAAACCCAGGTTGGTTTTTAGTAATAATTTTGTTTGCTTCAAGTAATAACTTTGTTTGCTTCACAGATCTGTTGCTTGATTATCTTTTCCAGGCTCTTCCCAGGTATTCATGTTAGGCTGTGTTTTCCTGGTTTGTAATTTCCTGGATCTATTTTCCCCTTTTCTGAAGATGGGAATCTTGTCAGCTCTTTTCCAGTCTTCTGATACTTCCCTGGTGCTTCAGGACCTTTGAAAGATGGTTCAGTGATTCTGACATCCCACCTGCCAGCTCCTGGAATGTAATCTATCTGGTCCTAGTGATTTGAATTTGTCTAGAGTGGATAGGTGTTATCTTACCATTTTCTTGCCTATTTTTAATTGTAAAGATGCATAGGGACATATTCCTAATCTTTTTATGGTACTGCTTTATAATTTTTCTTTTTGCACAAAGAATGAATTAATCAGTTCCACTTTCTCCCTATTGCCATCACCTTCTTGCCATCTTCCCCATTAGCTGACTAATTGTTTCCTTAACTTTTTTCTTGTTTTCTACACATTTAAATAAGTTCTTTTTAAAATTATTTTTGATATTTGTGTCAAGTTTTACTTCATTCTGAGCATTACTTTTCCTGGCTTCATCTTTGAATATTCAGGCTATATGTTGATATTTTTCCTTAGTTATGTGCCCTTCTTTTCACTTTTGATACTTGTCCTTTTTATCTTTCTGTTTATCAGGGAGTTATTTGTTCAGGTATACTAGTTTCCTTTGGGGGTCACTTTTTTGTGTGTGCTAGACTAGGCTTTTATGATCTCAGTTTTTTGAGTTTCCCAAGCTTGTTGAGTTGTTTTCTCCTTAAGGAAAACATTCTACCCTTGGAATTCTTCTAAAGTGCTGTTTAAGTTTGTTGAATTTTCTGCTTGGATTGCATTATGTTGAATTCCAATAACTGTCCACCAAAGTTCTACCAAAGTTCCTCCTCTCTCATTTCCTCTGTGTTAGTGTGAATTAAGTTCACTATAGTTAGCCTAGTTCCCTTCTCTATCTTTTGGGAGACATTGTCTACTCGGATTGTCAGGAACCTATTTGATCTTCCATTAGTTCAGAGTTTGTCTCACAGTTGATATCAGGTAACCCTGTTATTGTTGTGGTATGCATTCTGCACACCTTATGTAACTGATTAGCAAAAATCTTTCCCTGTTTGGTTGGGTGGTCTAATATATTTCTATGGCAACGTCATTCATTCCTTTTTCCTTGTATATTAACCCAAACGCATTATAGAAGGTTTTCATCATGATTTTGTTGCATTTCTATAGAGTTGTAATTGTTTCTTCAATATAGTGCAACTCTTACCTCTTCTGTTAGGTCTGTTTCTTTTGAACAATTTGAATCCCTCTAGATGTATGTTTCACTCATGATTGAACAGAAGAAAAGCACTCTTGTTTCTATCTCTCTGTGTTTCTGTCTCTGTCTCTCTCACACACACAAGTACAGAACAACATTGAACTACAAAATGCTATTTCTTTTTCCACCCTAAAATTTCATCAAATGGGGAACTAATTACATATTTGAAAATAATATTACAGTTACAGGAACATTTTATAGAAAATTTAACATCTTGATAAAGCAGCTTGTTAGATGGGTAAAAACTGAGGCTACACACTCAGTTGCTATAAGTTGTGCCAAGAAATGAGATCATTTCAGCTTGCCCCACAATAAAAAACTATGAATCTAATACAACTTTTACTTATTTTTGTTTAAAATAACAATACAGGTTGTCTTAGACTTACAACAATTTACAACAGCACTGAAAAAAGTGACATGACCATTTTTCACATGACTATTGCAACATTCCTGTGGTCATATGATCAAAATTCAGATGCTTGGCAGTTGGTTCATATTTATGATAGTTGCAGTGCCCTGGGTGTAACCCCCTTTTGCAACCTACTGACAAGCAAAGTCAATGGAAAAACCAGATTTATTTAACAACTGTGTTACTAAGTTAAAAACTGCAGTGATTCGCTTAACTGTCGCAAGACAAGTCATAAAATGGAGGCAAAGCTCACTTTACAAATGTATCACTTAGCAACAGAAATTTTGGGCTCAATAGTGATTGTAAGTCAAGGACTATCTGTATCTGAAACACATGTTTTAATTTTCCTAAACTTCTCATTTTTGAAATTCAAAATTATAGTCATGTTGGAGAGATGCTAAACCATACTTATTTTCTTGCTCTATGGTAAGAGCAAGAGGCATAAGTCTTGCTCTATGGGTTTTTTTTTAAATTCTACCTTTAATTACCAAAATAATATTTTTTTTCCATTTTTCAAATGAAAAAGGGCTGGGATAATCTAAATCTATATATGAGAAGAGTGATCGGTTATTGAAGAGAATGTGAATTGGGAAAGTCTGCATGAATGTTTATTCTTCCTTGAGTTATCCTGGGTGATGAAGGAGTCCAGCGTCTAACTTTTTTGTTGTTGATGATTTTTTATTTCTTGACCAGAACTTAAATGTATGGTTAATTTATACTATTAGAATTTGGAAGGTTCTTTGGTACTCACAGTTAATTAAGTAGTAATTTATACAATAAGATTTAGCAAACTTTTATATCTATTTATTTAATTTAATTTTTGGTGTCTTGTTGCACTAGAAATCAGTGCGTATAAACTCATTAATTTCAAAACCCAGATCATCCCTTCACAGGGTAAGACTTCAAATAGAACTAAAATGATATTATGAGCTAGTAAAAAATATTTTCCAGAAATAGAACTGGTTATCCTCCCTTACATCTTGCACAATGCCACTGAAAATACATGGACTGAAGTCATTCCGCAGGGTTATTTTCTCCCCTTTCCTAGTTTTATTTTTGATTAATTGAGTAAAGCAAACAACAATAAATCAGAAAAAGAATGTAATTGTCAGGCCTACATCTTCAGTTTCTTTGCTTTGCTGAAATCCTGCTATAAATTGCAGGGGTGGAGGGAAGGAATTTGGGGAAGTAAGAATCTGGCATGGGTTCTAAGGGGAATGGGAAAGACAAAAGTGGCAAGGGAAACAAGCTGACAAGAACCAGAGGTGTCAAACTGGAATAAGCAAGTTGTCAAGAATATATGGCCAGGTCTTAATTAATAAGGTCCCACATGAACAACTAAATAAAGAGAATCTAGTTTATCTGGTTGACATTCTAATCTACACCAAAACTATGGTAGAATATGTGAAGTTAGAATGGTGTTAAAGAAACTGCGCTGCCTGGCTATACACCAAACTTTCTAAGTACAAATTCCATATACAAAAAATAGACCATTTGGGTAACTGCATCTCAAGCTGTCCCAGTACAATAATATTGAAATTGTTAGACCAGTCAACCCATCCCAATAGTTGGCAGGCCCAACCATTGGGGAGGGAAGGGAAGAACAAATCACAAATGGCAGATGAATTGCTCACAGTTCTGAAGACCACATTAAAAAAGGTTGAAGGGTTCTAGCAGCACCAAGCCAATTGCACCATACCTCAAACCCCACCCAAAAGTCAAGAATCAAAAATGGCAGAGCATTTTGGCCTTGTAAAAACCTTACACCTAACTAAGTGCCAATCTTGGTGATCTTCTTTGAAAAAAAATGTTGAACTCTATGTGGTCAGTTGCCCCGTTTCCTGGTTGGCCAAAAGATGTCCTAGGCCTCCTTCAGCCAGCGACAAAGCCCCAGGCACCCTGGAACAAAATCTCTATGGAGTTACCAGACAGTTCAGGAAATATGATAATTTGGGTGGTCACCAGCCTCTTGTCCAAACAGATACCCTTTGTGCCATGATTCAAATTTCGTTTGGTGTACACATTGGCCAAACTATACATGTACTGATTCCACAGAGCCAGTTAATGAATCATTTCCAATCACAAATCCAATTCACTTCACAATTTTGGCAAAAGTTTTTAAAATTGCTGAACACCACTCAAGGACTTAACTCAGGGGTCTTCAAACTTGACAGCTTTAAGACTTGTGGACTTCAACTCCCAGAATTCCTCTTCCAGTCATGTTAGCTCAGGAATTCTGGGAGTTGAAGTCCACAAGTCTTAAACTTGCCAAGTTTGAAGACCCTTGACTTAACTCCTCCTATCATCCACAAATGAATGAGCTGTGTAAACGCATGAATGCAGTCTGATATACCTGAGATACTACATTAATTATGACCAAGACAACTTACAACTGAGCTGACTTCCTCCCATTTGCCAAGGTAGCCTATAATAACACAGTTCATAGTAGCACCAGGTTCCCCTCTTTCAAGATCACTATTAGTCAGGACATTTTAGCCATACCCAAATTGCCCCAGGAAAAACCACAAAACTACATCACTAGTAAAGTGGACTGTGGAACTTCAAAGCACCTGGCTGGTTGTCTACAAAACATTATAAAAAGCATGCCGACAAGAAAAGAACCAAGCTGAAACCCTTTAATGTGGGTGATTACCTCTCCAAGTATTTGCAGTTCAGGCAACTATAGGAAAAACTAGGCCCGAATATATTGGCTCTTTCCCAAGTAACAAAATCATCAATTCAATAGCAATTCAATTGGACCCATCAAAAATGCTTAGGCTGTTCTCCCAGTCTTCCACTATAGGCTATTGAAACTGGCAATCACCTCTCCCCTATACCCTGCAATGGAACCACAGCCAACTTCCATCCTAATTGTAGGAGAGCATTACTTTGAAGTTAAAAAAAATAGACTTTTGTAAGCACAGAGGAAAAATTCAGTATCTAGTAGCATGGAAGGACTTTGCTCCTTCAGAAACAGAATGGATAGAAACCAGCATATCAAGCCCCTAAACTTCTCTGAAAAGTTCATGACAAGTATCCAGATAAACCGCATTGAATTATAACTAGGTTCACTTTCACTCTTAATTATTTTTCATTTCTGAAGTTTTTTTTATGGTGGTGGGGGGGCAGAATGTCAGTCCTGCCATCTACAGTTTCTTTGCCTCACTGGCATCCTGCCATAAATTGCAAGGGAGTGGGGAGGGATTTTGGGAAGTAAGAATCAGGCATGGGAATGGAGAAGACAAAAGGAAGGAGAGAGACAAGCTGACAAGAATCAGAGGTGTCAAGCCAGAATAAGCCAGCCACCAAGAACACTCGGCCTGGGAACAGAATGTGAAGCTATATCAAGAGGCGCCAAACCTCAAAGCAGTTCTTATCAAAAAGGAATACTTTTGGACACTGATGAACCTGTTAAATGGGGACAGAAAGAGAAAAGTGCAAATTTTGCATGGGAATATTTATATCTAGGTTTACTTTTGCTGCATTTTTCCTTTAGTAAAAGGACCTTTCACTTCAACAGGATGGAGTTGAGGGTTTTTCTTTCATAAATGTCTAAGTCAGTACAGGACTGACAGTAATACATATACAAATACATACATAAAATTAAACTTTACATTAAAGCAAGGTTGAAGTGAAAAATATTTTTTTAAAAATTAAAAATGAGAAAAAGAAAATAAAAATAGCATCACAGAGAAAGTGTTCTATTAAGTCCTCTCTTTTCCCCCTTCCTTTACTTTCATTCCCACCAACATAACTGCTAGTTGCTAATAGCATACTTTTGTATTATGGTTTGACTATCTGTGATGGCTGCTTATTTCTATTTGGATAATTTCAATTATTTTAAGAAGTTTCTCTTTTACTAATTGACTTAGGTGCCTTGCTGAATAATAGATTGTATAAAAAGGAATAATTCTTGTTTGCAATTAATGGGATGTCTAATGAATACACACACACACACACACACACATACACACACGGTTAGGTTTCCCATTGCCAGATATTTTTCCAATTTTAGCATCTCCATTTTGAATTGACAGCAAGGATTAGCTTCTGTTGTGCCAGATTAATTCTTGCTACTATCAGCATATATTTTAATAAATTGTAATTGTTTTCATCAACGTACATTAAAATCATACCTAATAAAATATTTGTGCTTTTAATTCAGATTATATTTTATGATTTTGGGGGGTATTTCAGTTATTTTTCTTCCAGTACTTTTGACTGTTTTGTATACTATATGATAAAATGTTCCTTCTTTGTTGTGTCATTATCAACATTTATTGTTTTATGCATTGTCATACTTTGCAATCTTTGACAAAGTTGTATTCCTTCTGTAAAACATATTCCTCGAATTTTCCTTAAAATTTATTACATTCTGGATAAATAGACCAGCAAAGTTTTGTACTTTGTTAAGCAGAATACCCCAATAACTTTTAAAAGAAAAATTGAAATTGTATGAGCCAGAGGCTTGGTAATCGCCAAGAATGGTATCTAGTAACGTGACAACTCATCATTCCTATATAGGCAAGTTTTTGTAGAAAGCTTACAATTACTTTATTTATAGTGAAGGATAATTTATTGAATACATATTTGAAATGGAGACCAAAACATAATTTTGAAATAATTCACTCTGAGTCAATGTAATTGATGAAGTTGACCTTACTGATTGCTTTAATATATCTATTATTTTGGAATGTGCAATAAGGAGGATAAAGGATGAAATAAAACATCCCCTGTATAGTATATCAAATATTTTTTTTAAAGTTTCTAAAATATGGTATCTAAAATTATTTTACTTTAACTACTATATAAAAAATGAGTCAATTGTTAATTCTAAATGGCCCAATTTGCATCCTGTGGTTAATACTTTTATTTAGTTGCTGGCATTATTATTTTCATTGTGCCTGAGAATTTCTGAATATTTTTGTAACTGAGTTACCAATTAATGTTATTTTATAAGGGAAACATGTACAAGCTGGGGTTCTAAAGCAGACTCCTTAGATTTTCTCCTGGATATTTCAGGTGTGTGTGTGTGTGTGTGTGTGTGTGTGTTTGTGTGCTATTTAAAATAAAAGGACATATATAAAAAAGAAAAAAGAGATTTTTTCCAGAAAAATTGAACAATTATGTTTTTTCTGACATTTAATTTAAATTGTAAATAAAATACAAGTAACATTTGTAGAGTTGTTACATACATAGTAACTTGCTAAAACGATTGGTCTACCAATAGAAATATTTAACAGAGGAGAAAGTAACTTCTTTTTACATTTCTAAGCCCACTTGCAATTTAAAAAGCATATGAGCCACTGATTCTAATGGCAGGCATCCTATCTTTTGAAATGATGTCTTCTCTTGGATCGTGTAAGCCTATCAGCAGGATAACTGCTTGAAAATAAAACTGGACACAATTAAATTAGGTATGATGCAAATAACCCTGTTAAAATGGGCGAGGTTGGGTTTGAAAATGGGACATATTGAACTAAAGCTGTCAAGATTATTTATTAATTTTATTTATTAAATTTCTATTCTGCCCATCTCCCCTACAAGATGACTCTAGGTGACTTACAGATTATTAAATTTTTAAATAAAAATCCTCAGTGCATCCTTACGGGAGAAACACTTGAACAGAAACTCAGAATGCTGCTCAGTGTTATATGTGTGGTTATGTAATTTGTTTAATACATACAAGGACATTGCATTTGTACCTGACAATTGGAAGAAAGGATGCTGTTAGTTGAGAAGGTTTTGGCAGAATTCTGACTTGAAGGATACAAGGGATCACAAAAGCAAAACACAGAGAATTTGTATACAGTTTTATGTCAGCTAGGGGGGGTACTGCTTTTTTTCTTCCTTTCTTTTTTTGCTTTTTATCACATCCATGGCTATATAAATGTATGATAAATTTATTATGATGTCTCCTTGATTGTTTGATATATTTATGGATAAATATTTAAGGAATGACAATAATGATATTGAGAGTGTATTAACTGAGATATAAAATGTTATATCCTTTTATATGCCACCAGAGTCCTAGAATATAATTTGCTGTAAGATCATTCAATTATAATTGTCTTAATTTGCCCCAACAGTCACATGCAACAGGACCTGCAAACAGATTTTCTTAAAACTTATAACCCATAAATAGATTACCTATAACAGTTGCAGGAAACTGCTATTTTTAGTTGTATTCAGCATCTCAGCACTATGACTCAGTGCTCTAAAACAGTTATTTTTAACCAGTGGGTTGTAAGATATTTCAAGGAGCCACAGATAAAAACATATAATAGAAAGCTACATGCTAAGGATACCACAGAAAAATGACAATAGATAACCATTGATTTAACAACCACAATTAGGACTGTAATCTTAGTCATTGATTGAAGCAATTATTAAGAGAATTGCCTATGTGACTGCATCACTCAACAACCACAATTCTGGCATTCCCAATTGTTGTTAAGCAATCTCTCACATCATTAAGCAAATAGAGTGAAAAATTCAACTCCCCATTCTGTGTAGAAGGGGGATTACTCTAGTAGTGTCTTCCCCAATCTGGTCCCTTAGGAAAGAAGGGCTCTCGACACCAGTTGTTAAAACTAAAGGGCTCTTTTACTAAAGGTGTTGGTTACAGTAAAGTCAAACCAGCTCTAAATTCACCAGAGCTCTCAAGATAAAAAAAACATTCACACACAACTCATCCCTCCCCAGTGATCAGTCTGTTTCCAACCAGCTGGAACTCACCAAGTTGTTTTGAGAAAGCAGAGATGTTTGGGGGTAATCCGCATATTTCTCAAAGTGCCTGGCCAGGGGATGCTGGCTCTGATCTTTATCACCTGTCACTCCCTCGCTCCCGATTTCCCATCACATACACACACAGCTTTATTGCCCTTTTATCCTCCCCCTCCCTTCCAGCTTTTCATGGTAGGATGTCTGTGAGGCATCAAGCCGAATCACACAGCTGATATTCTGCCCCCCTTGACAGAGGTTAGCAAACAGTTCAATGGGTTTTCTCTGGGTATCTGTCATGGAATTTTTTAAACAGTTTTGGGGCTTTAATTTGTTAGGAGGTGACCCATTCAGTTTCTGAAGGGGAAAGGTCTTTCCAGAAAATCGAGTATTGGGTTTTTCCCTGATGTATACAAGAGTCCAAAATGTCTTTGACTTCAAAGTGTTGTTCTCCCTTGATCATAATGGGGGCGAGGGGTGGTTGCAATTTGAGATGCAAGGAAGATGTGATTTCTGGATTCAATAGGCTACAATGAAATACCAGATGTACATGTCTGAGCATTTTTGGCAGGTCAAGTTCTACAGTTACTGGTTAATAATCCTTTTAATGAGGAAAGGTCCAATGTATTTCTGCCCCAATTTTTGGACAGTTGTCTAGATTGTAAAAATTTGGTAGATAGATAGATAGATAGACCTTATATAGACCCTATATAGGCTTCCTTTTCCCAGACTGCCCATCTCTGCTCCATCTCATTTGGGTTTTTAAAAGTGTAGGCGCATGGCTGTAGGACTCCTTTCTCATTTTCCTGTTGAAGCACTGAGCCAACAATGACATCACTGGCATCTGCCTGAATGACAAAGGGGGAATTGAGGTCTGGGTGTTTAAGCATTGGCTCCTCTGCAAACAGATGCTTAAGCTGTTCAAATGCAGTCTGGCATTCCACAGTCCATTTAAGTGACTGGCTGGGTTTGGGTTTCCCCTCCCCTTTTGTCTTTAGTAGATTAATGATGGGAAGGGCTATCTGGGCAAACAAAGGGATTGGTGGTAAAAGTTCTCAAATCCCAGAATGCTTTGCAGTTGCTTCCAGGTGTGGGAAGGAGCCCACTCTAGCATTGCCCTCACCTTTATGGGGAAATGCAGTAGCCGAGATAGTCAATTTTTCTCTGGTGGAATTTGCACTTGGACAGTTTGGCATATAGTTTCTCCACTCAAACCTTCTTGAGCACAAGACTAGCTTCACAGTAAGATGTTTGGGGGTAATCCACATATTTCTCAGGGTACCTAATCTGCATATTTCTCAGGGTACCTGGTACAAAATAATCTGGTTGCTCTGGTCTTTATCATCCATCATTCCTTTTTCCCAATTTCCCATCACATACACACACAGCTTTATTGCCCTTTCATCCTGAGTGCTTCCCTCTTTCAGCCTTTGATGGCAGGATGCCTGTGAAGTGCCAAGCTGAATCAGACAGAGATAATAGGCAGGCTGCAGATATGGATCTAGGATCTTCAGTATCTGGGTTACCTTTAGCCAATCTGCCAGAGAAGTTTATCTCTTCTCTGTGTGGAGAAATGTTTTGGTGAACAGCTGGAACAGATCTCAGATCTTCAGGATCTGATCTTGGTTTCTGCAACCCTTCAGAGGAATTCCTCTCTTCTCCATTTACAGAGGGGAATTCCTTTGAAAGGCTGCAAATACAAAGATTAAATCCTTGAGATAAGACCTCTGTTTCTGTAGGCCTTTGGAGGAGTTTCCCTCCAAGGGAAGTAGAATAGAGAGTGAGTAGAGAGATCTTGGCTCCATGTGGACTTTCTCCAGGTTTTTCAAGGATTTTTGAAGCCATTTTTCCAAAACTGGTCTGGCTTCTTCAGATAATGAGAGGATTTTTAGAGATCCTTGCTAAAATTTATAAACCATTATTGAATTTGAATTTGGAAAGTGAATATGTGAAACATTGTATGCCTCGGTGGACAAGGAACTTTGGATATAATGTAAAGTTTAAGAATATGTGGGTGAAAGGTTTAAAATTTACAGTAAATTATAATTTAAAAGAAATATTTTATAAGATGATGTATCTTCAGTGCTTAACATGAAATAAATTATCAAGTACTTCAAATGAATGTTGGAAATGCAAATGTAAAGAAGGGTTTTTTATCATTATTGTGGGCATTTGATAAAGCAAAGAAATGTTGGAGTGGGATTCATATTCTAATACAGAAGATTCTTAAATATTAAGATAAAACCAGAAATGTCTCTTTTGGTTTTAATAAAAAAAGACTTGAAAATTTTGGGTGGAGCTTTGATATTATATTCTTCGATTCACACAATGCATGAATGGCTGCAAAAGTTAATGGAGTTAGCAGAAATGGTTAAATTGATTGTTTTGATAAAAGAAAAAAAATAAAAATACTTTTGCTTCTTGTGTTTGAAGTAGAAAAAAAATTGAAAAAGTAGGGGAAAAATGCAACTTTGATTTTAGGTTTTACTGATTACATAAATTTGTTGATATAGAAATGGCTAGTTTATACTACTATGTGAAAGTAAAAAGTTGAGGTTTGATGTTACTATCTTATTTTACTACATCGAAAGGATTTGGAAGTCAACGGCTTTTTTTCTTTTCCCCTTCTTTTTTGCACTTTTCCCTTCCTTTTTCCCTCCCCTATTTTTCTTACTGGTTTTTTTTACATTTTTGTGTTTTATACTATAAACTAGTAAAAAAGGAAAAATAGAGATCTTTGAAACCATTGTAATATATTTTCCACAGATCCTTCAAAGCATTGATTCTTGAGATCCTCTTGATTTTTCAAGTCAATGATTACGATTATCCCAAAACTCTACTATAGACTTCTGTAGATCCTAGATCCTTTAATATGTGCTTTAAGTCATTCCTGAATACCTAGATGGGGTAGTTTAGCCTTCTCTTAGCTTATAAAATATTTCAAATCATTTTTGTAATATTGTTTAAATGCTTTCAGGACCTTGTCCAGATTTTCAATTAATCTGAAAACCATTTTTCTAGAGCTGGTTTAGGTTTGGTAGAAGATGAAGGACTTTCCAATCTTTGAATTCATTGTAATGTATCAGGTGGTGGGGGCTGCAGAAAAGAGAATTGTTCAGCTAAATTTTACATCTGCTGATGCATCTATTACATCCAGTTTCAGTCACCACAATATAAAAAGATATTGAAGCTCTGGAAAGAGTGCAGAGAAGAAGAAAGATGATGATTAGGGGGGCTGGACCGGAGTCTAAAGCTGGAAGTTCCTTAAGGGCCATAAAGATGCCTCTCTGAAGTCATTGTAACTTCAGTTGTGGTTAACCAACCAATTGTATGTTGAGGACTACTACTATATTATTCTACAAACGCTATCTTGTTGACATTAGAAAAAACCAACACTTACTGCCCCTTGTCTGTATTTGGTAATAGCACCTTGGGGGATCATAGGGAAAAAAATAAGGTGGTCACAGGAGAAAAAATGTTGGGGAAACACTGCTCTAAATTTTTTGGATAAATTTATTTATCCAACTAATTTTGTTATCATCCTTTGTAAAATAAGTAAAACCTTCAACTCTGTTTCTTAATACCTTATCAGCTGTCTTATAAGAGGAAGACTGGAGCTAAGTTTTGTGGGGTTGCCTCAAAATACTCTTGATGCATTAGGAGGAAATCCAAGTTGCATCTTTTGTGTGTGCTACTTTAGAAAAGGCTAGCATTGATGATTTGTTTGGGTAATGAAATGTCTATAGGAAAACAGCCAAGGTCAGAGAACACCAAGAACCCCTCACAAGTTTTTTTCTATAATTGGTAAAAAGTGCACTTTTATTTTAGTATTGGGATTAATGCTTGGATGTATGTTTTGAGGGAATTTTATTAAACATTATTTTGTTTACAGTTCAAGCAAACAATTAAAAATAGGAATGGATGAGTTTTGCAGTGACCATGAAGAAAAAGTATGCACTGTACAAAGATAATTGAGGTTTTATTAGACTCATTGTTTGTAAATAAGTGAAGTTAAAGGCACAAAATTTAATTATTTCTTGCAGTTATCTTTTTTAAAAGATATGAAATACAATTTTTATTCCTTCTAAATTGTACATAAACGTAAAGAAATGTAAACTATAACACTTGAATGTACATGTTTTCAAATACTTTATAATTGTTTTTCAGCTGACATAGCTCAAAGGTATAGGATAAGTAAATACCCAACCTTGAAGTTGTTCCGGAATGGAATGATGATGAAGAGAGAGTATCGAGGTCAGAGATCAGTAACAGCAATAGCAGATTATATCCGCCAGCAGAAAAGCAATCCAATTAGAGAAGTACTAAGCTTGGAAGAAATTAACTTTCTTGATGTGAGTTTGTATGCATATAAATATATGTTGATTGCCATATATAAATTGGAAAACCCAAGTTAGCTGATTAGCAAGTTACACTCATTTAGTAAAGACTGTTTAGAAGTCTTGTAACCACTTTTATAATATTTTTAAAATCAATGTTAATTTTAATATCTTCCTTGGTAGCATTGCAAATATTGGAGGGTAATTTTGGTTATGTGATCTACATTGCCATGAAAGCAAATTTATTAGTCATATAATTTATAGTGCTAAATTTTCCAAGTGATTATACTCATGGATGTGGACAGCCACTATCCAAAGTTGACAAGGGACTGGATTAAGACAGAGGTGAGCCAGATTTATGTCTACTGTTAGTGTTCAAAGATAACCTTGAGTCAATTACTCCCTCTCTATCTACCTCTTCTCCTATGGGAAAAAATAAAAGGAGTATTAAATATTCTTTACAAACAGTCATTATAATTTTTTATGGGCTCCTGTAAATAAGAATAGATGTGCAGACAATCTTGAATTTTATGTGTATTTCAAGCCCATTAATATATTTAGATAGACATTTATCTACTATTGTATAAATTCTGTAGTAACACTTTTACTTCATAAATGGAAATAGGTGATATCTCTTACACAGACACATGTAAAACATTTCTATGAAAATATAGGTTCTTAATAAAAATGGATAGAATATTATTAATAAGATTAATACCTTCAAGATTTTCTGCACTTTTTTTCTTTGTTGCAGGATTTTTGTTGAGATCCTGGACTATATTTTTATGCCAATATTACATTTGATTCTAATAGACATCATCTGTTCTGTTTAAAGAACTATAGAATTCATGAAAATATTAATTTCTTTAAAGAGTGAGCTAGAATGTTATTATGTTATGTTTTATGTGTTACAGCGCAATAAAAGAAACATTATTGGCTATTTTGAACAAAAAGACTCTGATAATTACAGGAACTTTGAAAAAGTAGCGAATGTTTTGCATGATGATTGTGTCTTCCTAGCTGCATTTGGGTAAGATTTTTAAATGTAAGAAATAATTGCAATAGGTTAAATAAAATTATATTAGTTATTGAAAATATAACTTTTATCCTTATGAATTAACATATAATTCCCAAAAGTTTTATATTAGCATCCTTTCTTTAACAATGGTATGAAAGCTTTTTTAAAAATATATATTTTTCAAATTTGGTCTTGAAACTGCTCTTTCCATAAAACAGCAAGCCTATTACTGTTACTGTATCTTTCTTATACACATTCAACATTGGGAAATCAGCCTACGGGGCAGAGGATTACAGAAATTGAAAAGCTCCTATGTTTGTGGTGGCGCAGTGGTTAGAATGAAGTACTGAAGACTAGCTCACTGCTCACTTCAGGAGTTTGATTCTGACCAGCACAAGGTTGACTTAGCCTTCCATTGTTCCAAGGATGGTAAATTGTGGGGACAATATGCTGACTCTGTAAACCATTTAGAGAAGGCTATAAAGCACTGTGAAGCAATGTATAAGTCTACATGCCATTACTATGTTTTCAGATAGGAAACCAGAATTTTAAACTATTTGCTGGTTTGTTCATTGCAGTTAGCACTTAGAATAATAATTAAATTAGGATGTGTTGTTTGAATAAATATATCCTTGTGCAGGGCAGAAAAACATTTGACACCAACGACTTTGTTTTTGCCTTCATTAATAAACAATGGTTAAAATTAATGATCATTTAGCATGATATCTGAGTTGAGCCAATGATTAAAGATGTGTTACTATTTCAGTGTTTGTTTTGTTATTTCATATCCTAGAATAGTAAGAACAAAATTATTTTAATCCTTAGGTCTGTTTCCAAACCAGAACGATTTAGTGGGGATAACATAATATATAAGCCAACAGGGGTAAGTTTGATTCCCCCCATTAAATTTGATGAAATGTTTAAAATTAGTCCAAACCCATAAAATTATGCATACCGGTAGTCCTTAACTTATTACCACAATTGAGCCCAAAATTTATGTTGCTAAATGAGAAATGTGTTAAGTGTGTTTCACCCAATTTTATGACTTTTCTCACCATATTAGTTAACTGAATCACTGCAGTTGTTAAATTAGTAACACAGTTGTTAAGTAAATCTGGTTTTCCCATTGACTTTGCTTGACCGAAGGTTGCAAAAGGTGGTCACATGACTCCAGGACACTGCAACTGTCATAAATGTGAGTCACTTGTCAAGCATTCAAATGTAAATCACATGACCATGGGGATGCTACAATGGTCATAAGTGTGCAAAATGGTCATAAGTCACTTTTTTCAGTGCCATTGTAACTTTGAATGGTCACTAAGCAAACTGTTGTATTTCATTCTTATAGAAATACCAGGCTCCCAAATCATTATTTATTATTTATATTTCATCTATATTTCTTGACTTCATGGTTTTGTGCATCTATCCAAAGAATCACAAGAAAAGTCTTTATTACAGTGTGGAGCAATAGTTTTTACTGAAGTAGTCTCTTAATTTTTTTATATCTATTTAGTTTTTACTTCATTTCTAATCATATCTTATTTTTATTATTTTATTAACAGGTATTTTTCAGTGAATTTTTTAAATCTTGGGGTACTGTATGTCTCTGAAGACTCTTTTTGGAAATATACTAATTAAGGCAATACACTTGTCCATATAATAGAATTCTCTGGTTTTATCTGCTTACAGACAAACAATCTGTTTTTAGTGGATACTTGCAGCATTTCCAGATTACTAAACTGAACAACTCTGTTTTTCCTTGTGAGCCATTGTCACTATATCAGACAATTTATTTAAAGCAGGACATGGCTTGTTACAGTTTCATTCTAAATCAGTTTATAAGTCTGGTTTGTTGGTTTCTGAACTGTAAATTGTGTTTTGACATTTTTGATCCTAACGATTGGAGCCTAGAACTTCAAACTGATAATAGAGTTTCTTCTATTCAGAGCATCAGACTCTATAATCAGACAAGAGGATAGACCTCGTTCCAAAAAGAAAACTCCCAAGAGGTACATTACACATCCTTGAAGCATTCACTATATGGTAGGCTGTAACATCACAGCGTAAAGGATTGAAAATCAAAGTCGATATCTTTTAACAGATTTTGATACTTTGATTCAGTCATAGTCATGTACTGAAGAACATGCTAACTTCTCTGTAGCTTACAAGTTACCTTTATCCATCAAATAACTTTTTGTGTAGTGCCCAATTTTCCTGTGATTCAATATTCACTTATTTTGTTGGCTAGCACTGTGGTTGAACCCTGGAACCTTCAATAAACTATCACCAGCTCTTTGATTAGAAACAAAATCAAACCATTTTCATCCAAGAAATTATATAATGTAAAATTGCAAAAAAGTTATTTCCTCTTACTCTGTCTTCTACATAAACTCTAATTTACAACTCAGACATGCAGAATATGGTTGACCCACAAGCAGGTTTGTCCCAGAAAATAAGAAATTCAAAAACATATGAATACTTTTAAAAAACAGAGTCAAGTTATTCAAATAAAATAAATACCCTTGCGAATGTAACAAACCCTCTTTGCTCTAATTGTTAGATATTTGCAAACTTTGACGAGTAGATAAATTGCGACAGCTGGTAGATAAATAAGACAAGTTTCAATACAATCCTCTCTCAAGGAAATTGCAATGTGATTACAACCATTAAGTGTGTACACCCCAACTGTGACGAAATGAAAAATTCTAAAGAACTCCAAAACATTTTTTCCTGATGATAGCAAACTGATTTTCTGATACTGATCAGCTTTTTTATATTTAATCTTTAAACTAGAAGCAGCTTGTGCTCTGTGTGAAAAATATCTGTATGGGGAAAGATATATATCTGGAATAGCATAGAATGCTTCATTATTGAAAATTAACTTCTGGAAAACAACCAGGCCATTTGCAGAACAAAGTCTGAATATTAAATTAAATTTAAAATTGTAAAATTATTATTTTCCTACCAACGGTTTCTGATAATCACCATTCCCTGACAAGGGTAATTGGTCATATATGACAGTGATTACATCTTCCCTACTGTAACATTAAACAAAAACATGTCAAAGAGCCATCTAGTTTAACCTATTGTGTCATTCAATGTTTAGCCTGATAGATTAGGGAAACATAAAAATAACAGAATAACAGAATTGGAAGGGACCTTGGAGGTCTTCTAGTCCAACTTCCTGCTCAAGCAGGAGTCCCTATACTGTTTCAGACAAATGGTTGTCCAAACTCTTCTTAAAAACCTCTAGTGATGGAGAATCCACAACTTCTGAAGGCAAGTCATTCTACTAATTAATTGTTCTAACTGTCAGGAAATTTCTCTTTAATTCTAAGCTGGTCCTTTCCTTGATTAGTTTCTATCCATTGCTTCTTGTTCTGCCTTCATGTGCTTTGAAAAATTGGTTGATTTCCTCTTCTTTTTGGTAGCCTTTAAATATTGAACACTGCTATAATGTCACCCTAGTCCTTCTTTTCATTAAACTAGACATACCTAATTCCTGTAATCATTCTTCATATGAACCATTTTCATATGTTTTAGTCCCCTGATCAACTTTGTTACTCTTCTCTTCACTCATTCTAGAGTCCTCAACCTCTTTTTTATATTGTGGTGATCAAAACTGGGTACAATATTGCAAGTGTGCTCTTACCAGGGCATTATACTCTTCATGTGATCTTGATTCTAAAAAGAGGAAGGTACTGGGATTTTTTCCCCCTGCATTGCTCCTTGCAGTTGGTGTTTAAATTATGTACTTGATTCCAGAGAAAAATGCATAGGTATTAGTATTAGCCACCATGAATAACATTATCTTTTATGGATTTGTCTCAGTCTCTTTTTAAAATGATAACTGAGGTCTGCTCCAAACTTCTTGACCTTCCATAAGAGCCTAAAAACTTGACTCTGCCAATTGGTTTGGGATTCTAAAAGAGAGACTTCATGTTGGAGGTGGCTGATAGAGTAATATCAGATCTCAGCTTCCTCCCTGCTCATCCTATTCTCTTCCTCCCCATCTTTTAGCTATTGTATTTTTTATTTTTATAGTTTCTATTAAATTATTGTAAGTTAACCAGGGTTACCTTGGGGTAGGATGGGCAGCCAGTATATTTTTATAAGTAAATAAAACAAAAATTCTAAAAATTTCCAATTAGGATGATAGCAAATTCCACAATTTGTTGAATAAATTAATACTTTTTATTGACCATGGTTTAAAGACATTGCTTCTTGCAATCCTGACCTGACTTTACTGAAACTTTACTGAAAAGTTTGATTTACGAAAAATTGAATTTTTCATTTTCAATTTCAGGATGCTTTAAAATTAATTATAAAGTACTTCCGTGGCAAAATCCTAAGGAAAAATCATTCTTTTTTACTTCTTTTAAAAAAATAGTTTCTAGTTCACGAGTACATATGGCTATTGAATTTCCTTAGATACATTTTGTTAGAGGCTTTGTAAAAGTAAATAAACTAATAAATAATAATAAAATAAATAAAAGCTGAGGTATATACAGTGCCTATTAACCATTTTTGTCTTCCTGATAAACGATGTCTGCAAAAACTGACAGAAGGATAGGACCTCGGCTGCTGATCTATGTGACTGTAATTGCTATTTTGAAAACAGGTGTAGCATACAACCTAAAATAGCTTAAAATAAGTTTAGTTATACATCTGTGCCTAGTTTTAATATATTTAATATTTAATTTAATAGCAGATTAGTAATAAAACATTTTTAGTCCAATTGAACTAGGATAACATTATAAAAGGATGAAACTTAATTTAATCACAACTACAAAAATGAAGACTTGGTCAATTTCCTTGCCAACTTAGAATACATAATGAAAACTAACAAATTTGACCAGGGAACACAAGAGGACATCAGACAGAGAATTATTCTTAATATCTAACGAAACAGACAAGACAGAATATTTAGCACTTAAGAGGAGAAGAAGACATTAAAGAAACTGAGAAAAGATAGAGACATCATCACCCTACCAGCAGACAAAAGCAGACTAATTGTGGTAATAGATAAAATTGATTACATCAAGAAATCCGAAAATGTAGTTAATGACATTAACACCTACCAGGTAATCAACAAAGACCCAACAAAACAATTAGAGAATAGAATAAGAAATACCTTGATAAAAAAAATGGAAAAAGAAAAACAACTTCAACAGAAATAAAACTTTTACTACCACAAGACTCAATTACACCCAGATTCTTTGGACTTTCCAAAATACACAAAAATGAAATTCCTCTCTGCCTCATCGTGGCATTACCTGGAGCACCAATCTATAAACTAGCGAAAGCTTTAAGAAAAAGACTTCACCATCTCATCAACAATTTGGCTTTTTCTATAAACTCACCTGAGCAATTCCTTCAATTAATTAAAAACATCAAAATAAATGAAGAAGAAATGATGTGACTGCATTATTCACATCTATCAACATTGACCTGGCCAAAGAAACCATCTATGATCTACTCACGGAAAATCAAAGCCATAATGAAAAGACCTCTAAAGAACACTCCATGTCCACAAATGCTACCATGAAACTTCTGGAGTTATGCCTCATAACATACTTCAAATTCAATGGCAAAATCTATCTACAAATACAAGGCACGCCTTATATCCGTCCTAATAGCAGAAGCAGTAATGCAGAAACTTGAATGCACAATCTTGCCAACCATCCAGCTAAAATTTTCAGTATGTTATATGGATTACACTTTTGCCATCATCAAATGCATCAGACTAGAAGAGATACATCATCTACTCAACAGTATATTTACTGGGATCAGTTTTACATGTGAGAAAGAAAAAGAATGACAACTCCCCTTCCTAGATATTGACATAAGGAAACAGGATAACAGTGAACTAACAACCTGCATATACCAAAAATCGCACACAGATCAAATGCTAAATTTCACAAGCAACCATTCCATTGCACACAAGAAGAGCTACATCAAGATCCTTTTCAAAAGAGCCAAAACATACCGCAGCACCGAGTCTTTAATAAAAGCAGAAGAGAAACACCTTTTCAATATTTTCCTCTACAATGGCTACCCCATTTCATAATACGATCCTTGTTATCCAAATCCCGACAAAATACACATCCAACTACAATACAAAAACAAGTCCTGCCATGCATCAATGGAACACCTGAAATGGCTACCAGAATACTGCAACCCCTAGGAATAATGATAGCTTACAAACCCACATTTACACTCAGAAAAGAGCTATCTAAAGTCAAAGACAAAATACAAAAGGAAGACAACAGCAACATGGTATACAAAATCAATTGCAATGATTGTAGTCAATTATCCGTGGAACAAACAAGGCAATTGAAAACAAGAGTTCATGAACATCAACTAACAAACAGCACAACCAAAAATCTCTGATTCAAACCACATTGATAATAAACAACAGTTAGATTGGGAAGGAACAAAATCATTGGCCATGCAAGCACTCATCACACACGTGAATTTGTTGAGACCTAGAATTCTTACAAAAAGAGCAATTAACAAGTATATTGATCTAGATCCAACATATGAATATTTCAGAAACCAGACCATTTGAACAACCAATCAACAAAAGAACCAAGCAACTGGTCAGAATTTAAATATAACTCCAAGTAAACAACCAATCAAACTACTAACTGACCACACTAGCACACAAGACATTTGTAAACTAAGGAGAATAGGACAAGAAAATCCTGCTGATAGTGTTACCTAGTCAAAATGTTCAGAAACTAAATTGAAACAAGGTTGGAGAGCAAACCACTTCCAAAATTTAAAACCTGAGCTACAAGTATTTTCTATTATTTTCTTAGTTTGTACCCAAACTTGGAAAGTAGTAATTCACATCTCTTGAATGCAAATCAAATAATTATTTATGCTTAGGCATAACTCGATAGACTAGATAATTAGCTAATATAAGAATGTAATTCAGAAAGTCCCCTATCCTTTTTCTTAGCTTTCTTTTGGGGCTTTTAGAAATTTGCATTTTGGCTTCATAAGAAAAGAAATAAAAACAATATGGCCCCTTGCCAATTTATTTCTGTTTCCTAATTATATTTTCAGCTAATCCTATTATATTTAATATTGGATCGATATAGTGAAAATCAGTTCAAATATTCAATTTCTTGAATAATTATTGTTCAAAAGTATCTTGATAGTATTTATTTATTCAATTTATATCACTATCTATCTGAGAAATACTGAATGGTGAACAAAATAAAAGTATAACATTAAAGCCCCAAAGAAACAAAATGAAGACCACTCTAAAATTTTTACTTATTGTATACATTCATGCCAGAGGTCCAATAACAAACATCTCCTGTACTTAGGTTTTTACTTCTATGGCAAGTTAAAAAAAATTGCATTATGTTAAGATAATATCAATGTTTAAAATTATTTGTATTTGGCATCATTTAGAAAAGGGTAGATTTTTAATGCACATGTTTATAAATAGTATGATAAGATGAATCCTTCTCCCATCTGTTAGAGTGTGTTGGTGTTAACTATGAGTGATGCTGTGAATTTCCAAGCCACTGAAATAGTGCTACTAACTGTTGCTGGCCATAGTGTGAGAAACATTTTGTAATGTGCTGCTGCTGTTCACAAAAGTTTATAACGGTGTCTTATAATATGGTCTCTTAGTTATATTTTCTTTGTTTGTCAAATGTAGATACTTCCCATCTGACTTTGGAGATTATAATCTCAATTATACTATTTCTTCTATGTTAATTTATGCTTAATTTTAAAATCATGTTTTAACAGGAAAATGCTCCAGATATGGTTTACTTGGGTTCTATGACTAATTTTGACTTGGCTTATGCATGGACTCAGGACAAATGTGTTCCTCTTGTTCGTGAAATTACATTTGAAAATGGAGAGGTAAAGACTATCTGGTTATTCGGCCTTTTATTTTTAAGACATAAATGGTTACCAATGAAATTAATTTAGTTCAAAATTGAATGTCAAATGCCTTTCATTACTTTATAAAGCAACTTGCTTTAACCCTATTGAAGGATAAGCCAACCGTAGAATTTTTAACCAAAGTACTATAAATAAGGTGTCAACCATAATTCTCAAACATTTCGTATATTTTTTTCACTATATTCTGAATGACTTCATTTATTTTCATATTTTGTATCAGTAAAGTGTAGTCTACCAGATAGATTTTAAATTTTCACAATTGGCTTAACCATTGGTGGCATATTTTTCAAGAAATTTATGTTGGCTTATCTCTGAGGTAATACTGGTACTATAAAAATATATTACTGAATATACTCACAGATATGCCTATCCATGGGTAAATAAAACCCATTTTTTTGTATATTTTGGAACCTAAAATTCTAAGTTTATCCACACATATATAGAGTATTTATGCATTCCCAGAATAGCTTTCCTTATAGTCAACTAATAAAAATTACAATGTGAGCTTCAAAATAGAAAATTCCTTCTCAGAAGTAGGTAGATAAAAAGAATTGAGCAATATGAAGATGGTGTCAAGGATGATGTTTGTTATGTCTGGAAATCTAGTGTGGATGCTTGTTACATGTTTGATCAGTAGTGTAAATGCTGAACAAAATGCAGAAACCAAAATGCTCTTTATTTGTCTTTTACAATGTAAAAGATACCCGCCAGTTATGATTATTTTTTGAGAATTTCATACATCAAAAACATATATTTCTTTTTGTATCTGATATTCTGTATTTCTCTTTGTTACTCCAATCTTTTGTTTCTATTGGAGGGGGGGGGAAATCAAGCAATTTGTGTAAGCAATTTCCCCCCCTCTACAAAGTAGAGAGATCAACTTATACTCACTGTAATAGTGATTACGTGGCTAAAGACACTAAAAGATTGTGGATTCATGAATTGGTTGTAAAGATGTTGTTTTCAGGACTGTCATAACTTCAAGTTCTCACTGAATTAGGCATTCAATAAGTGAGAACTATAAGAATTTGGGAGATCAATTTGAAACTTTTTTTCATTTGAGAAGGGATTTACGAGTGGGTAGGTACTCCTAGTGCTTGTGTATTTTGAGAAATCTATTCTATACAGGTAATTCTTGATGTAACAACTGTAATTGGGACCGGGAGTTCAGCCATAAGTCGTAAGTCATTATAGCTGTAAATGAAGGCACCTATGTGACCAGAATTAATTTCATGCTTTTGTTTTGTGATGGTCATTAAGTGAATCCATTCATTTAAATAGGCAATTATATTGTAAATTGGAAAAAATAATCACAAATCATAGTCATGTGACTGTGGAATATTGTGGCCAGTCATAAAGTTGACCTGCACAACATATAGTCACACAACTGTGTAGTGTGTGTGTGACCATTAATGATGGCCAGGGTGACCTACAATCCATAAAGCACCCATTCTGTAGCCATTATAACTTCAAAGAATGGTTCCTAGTTCACCCCGTCCTCAAACAGCCATTGCTTGATCCCTCCTGCCTAATTTCCCACTTTCTCTTTTTGGAGAAAGTGGTAGAAAAGAAAGTTATTTGGCACTTTCAGAGGATTCTAGATGAAGTGGATTATTTGAATCCCTTTCAGCCAGTATTAGTATTCTAGCTCAGTTATGGGACAGAAACAGCATTTGTCACACTTGTGGCTGATCTCTGGCGAGAGCAGGATTGAAGTAGTGCAACCCTTCTTGCTCTTCTTGACCTCTCAGCAGCCTTCACAATTATCGACTATGGTATCTTTTTAGGCCAGCTATGGCTTCTGGGACTGGATGGTACAGTCTTGCACTGGTTCATTGCCTTGCTCCAAGGCCAGTCCAAATCAATATTGATAGGAAATGAGAGATCCAGCCCATGGCTATTATTCTGTGGCATGTCATAGGGCTTGGTATTCTTTCCATTCCTTCTTAACATCTACATGAAGCCTCTAGGTGAGATCATCTGTCATCATGGTTTGAGATATCATCAGTATATGGATGATACTCAACTTTATATCTCCACCTCTATTGTACCCAAATAATGTTGCTGCCATCTTGCAGTGCCTGGAGGCTACTGGAGCCTGGATAGAGGACTGAAGCAAGCCCAAATGGTTTTCAGTGCTTGGAGCTTCAATATCTAGAACTTTAAACCAATTCTGGATGGGATTGGACAGACCCAGTCACAACTTGGTTGTTCTCCTGGATTTGCAACTCCATCTTGAAGTGCAGAGGGCAGTCACAGCTAGGAGAGCTTTTGCACAACTTTTTTGGGTTGTGCACCAGTTGTGGCCTTTCCAGGATCAGGAATCCTGTGCTCAATCATTCAAGCCCTGGTAATCCCAGCTTGGACTACTGTAATGTACTCTATATGGGGCTATCTTTGAAGAGAATTAGAAAACTTTAACTGTTGCAGAGTGTGTGGCATGAGCAGTCTGTGCAGTCCTAGAGTGGCTCATGTTACACTGTTGTTCTGCAAGTTTCACTGGCTACCATTTTGCTTCCATGGCAATTCAAGATTTTGGTTATTACTTATAAAGAGTTGCATGGCATGAGTCCAGGTTACTTGAAGAACTATCTCATTCCTACTTGATAGGCCAGCCCTATAGGTACTGGCAGAGAAGGCATACTTCAGATCCTGTTAGTCCAGGAGATGAGCCTTCTCTGCCTCAGCCCCACCCCTTTAGAATAACTTGTTCTCTGAGGTGACTGGTTCCCACTCTTCTGACCTTCTGCATAAACCTGAATACCTGGCTCTGTCAGTTGGCTTAGGGATCTAATGGGGGAATACCACACTAGAGGAGGTTGATCAACTTAACAACAGCTCCCAGTTCACACTCACCCCAATACATTCTGCTCTCTTCCTCTCCAACTTTGAGTATAAAAAGTATAACACTTGAGTTATAACCTGTATTTTTATTGCAAATTTATTGTGATTTTATATATTACATTTAATATATATTTATGGTTTTGTTTTGATATTGTAAGCCACCCAGAGTCACTTTGTAGTGAGATGGATAAAAACAAATTTAATAAATGAATAAAATGGCTGGTTGTAAGTTGAGGATTACTTCTATATCAAGTAGGATATATAATTTTTTCTTAATAGACATATAGAATTATTTTTGTTCAATCCTTTCTGGAATTTTGAACTAATTATTTATTTATTTTGAATTATTGAGTATAAAAACTTTTGATTAAATTGGTGAGATAGTACTGTATTAATTTCTGATTTATCCCTCGTAATGTAAATCCTTATTAAAATGTGTGAGTGCACAGCTAAAACTTTAACTAAAAGCTAGTAGAAAACTGATAGTTTATTAATATTTTTCTTTCTACGTAGGAATTGACAGAAGAGGGCCTTCCTTTCCTTATACTCTTTCATATGAAAGATGATACAGAAAGTTTAGAAAGGTTCCAGCAGGAAGTTGCACGACAGTTAATAAGTGAAAAAGGTAGATGTTTGCTGTAATTATGTATATATATATATATATATAAATATATATAGATATGTGTATATTGTATTATGTCTTATTATTAATTGAATTAGGTGTTAGGCTTAGTTGGAGAAATTAATTAGTTTTCTTTTATGCACAAATATAACTATTGATACTGTGCTTTCTTATTAGTATAATATTACAGCTTAGTACTCTTACTACTGAAAAAATTAAGACTTATTCTTGTGCACATTTTTGGAAAGTCATTTATTACAACCTGCTAAATTTTTAAAAGTTCTCTGAAGATCTAGTTCTAAATCAATCTGTTCTCCTAAAATTAAATTGTTTTTCCTGAAACAGCATCTTTAACCTATTTATGTTAATACAAAATGATATTATCAATACCTTTTGTACATTCAAAATCTTTTTACCCCAAGCTAGATATTTACATATATTGTAGTGATTTACCTATATGTTCTTATATTATTACTTTATCTAAAAATCCTAAAATTTGCTTCTGAATTTCAAGGTACAATAAACTTTTTACATGCTGATTGCGACAAGTTCAGACATCCTTTGCTCCACATTCAGAAGAGTCCAGCAGATTGCCCTGTTATTGCTATTGATAGTTTTAGACATATGTATGTTTTTTCAGACTTCAATGATTTGGCGTGAGTACATGTTTCCTTTCATCTTGGTCATATAAAGTTAGAAAGGAAGAAGGAGGGGAAAAACCTTTTTTGTATTGAGTTGTATCATAAAAATTAAGTCTAGAGAACATTTTTTCATAGAACGATTTCCTTGGGGAAAATGTTTTGGAGGATTTGGTGATGGTGGGGAATGGGGAAGAATTACTGCATACTTATTTACATATACTGCTTACATACTTCAGTTCATCCTTACACCACCTGTTATTACTTTTAAGGAGAGGTAGTAAGTAAATGTGGGTAGTGATAATTAAACTTATCTTTTATGGAATTGTTTATTGATTTATTGGATTTATCTTTGCTGCAATAAAGGAAATTCTCAGCAACTTCCATCAATACAAAGTAATAAAATATCTAAAATAAACATAATATACAAATGTTAACATGACTAGTGCTGTAATTGATGGTATAAATTCATGTTGTAAATACTTTATGAGAAACTTAATTTTTAGCAGCTTACAGAAAGCCAACCCTGCAGGGCAAATCTAATTCCTAGGGGCAGACTGTTGCTAAGTGCAGACACTCCAGTTGTAAAACAGTGCTTGTGAGCTCCATTCCTCTCACTTTATATCCTTGTAACCATTACAAAGTTCTTCTAGGTCATATGTTTTAGGTGGGTTGAGGATAATTTGTTTGTTTATTTCATTATATAGCCACCCATCTCACAAAATATGATTCTGTGCAGCATACAATAAAAACAAGCCATAAAAGAAATACTATATTTTAGAAACAAAAATCAGTATTACTATTAACAGAAGTTGTAGTAGAAGATTCGATGTTCTAGACCAGGGGTGTCTAACTCAAAGCCGCGGGCTGGATATGGTCTGTAGGGTGCTTAGATCTGGGCCTCAGAGCTACCCTGGAAACAGCAAAGGACCAGCCCATGGTGCCTCTGCCAGCAAAAATGAGCTCCGTTTCCCCTGGCAGAGGGTTGCAGGAGGCTGTTGCAGCCAAAAACGAAGCTCACCAGAACTGCAAGCGGTCCTCCTCCATTTTTGCTGGCAAAGGGTTGCAGGAGGTCATCATAGCCAAAAATGGAGCCCATAAGCCCATTTTCGCTGGCAGAGCACTTTGGCCGCCACAGGTGTCCCCAACACAAGTAACATTGAGGTGGCTATGTCCACCCTGGCCATGCCCACCCCATCCCCTCAAGGTCAAATACAACTCTGATGTGGCCCTCAATGAAATTGAGTTTGACATCCCTGTTATAGATAATATACCCACCTCACCTCAGGCACAATGGTTGGAATGCAGTACTGAAGGCTAACTGCATTCCCACTGCCACAAGTTTGATCCTGACCAATTAAAGGTTGACTCAGCCTTCCATCTTTCCAAGGTTAGTAAAATTAAGACCCAGATTGTTGGAAATATTCTGATTTTGAAAACTGCTTAGAGAGTGGCTGTAAAGCCCTGTAAGTGATATATAAGTCTATTTACTATTGCTAATTGGCCACTTCCTGAAGATAATCAAACATGTTGACCCACCTATGTTTTGAGGGACTTCTGGAAAGATGTTAAGCCTGGACCCTCTCTCACTAGAGGGGGGAGCATGTTAGAAATGGCCTGTCTCCTGGATCCACCAGGTGTAATTTTGTACGCAAGACCTGTTGGGATGGGATGATGTATTTGAGGAGCCAGGTGAGGGCGAGTCGGTTACCAAACACCTTAATGTGGTCATGTGATCACAAGGGGATACAATATGAGATGTTTTGAAAGCAGAAATACTTTACAGGCCATAAAGCCTCTGTTTCAGATCTGGGATAATTTTAAAGTGTAAAAGACTGGTCTCAAGTGTTGGGTTTACCTGTACTGTACATTAACTATGGAAAACAATTCTGCATTCATCTGCAAATGAACATATCAGTCCATCATTGTACTTAGTCCAAAACTTGAGTTTACAGAGGAGAATCACTTTAAACTGCTTCCAACTACTGCCAATTCTCCACTTTTAGTCTGAAACCATATGCCATCTCATCTATACTATTCTATCTTCATAGTTATTTTTCTGAGAAGATTTCTGAGAAGCAGTAGATAGAAGCAGACATCATATTTATTTTGCAAGAAGGCTTCAAGGCTTTACAGAATATTTTTTTAAAAAATTATAGATAATTCTGGAGATTGGTGCTGAACTTTGAGTATGCCATTTATTATTTAAAATTGTTTAGGTAAAAAAAACTGAAGCAGGAAGGCTTGTACACACCAAAGGTGTTTTGGGACAGATTTGATAATAATTTGTTTTAGTTCGTTTCTGTTTCTTTATACTTAATGTACTAGTTGAGTTTTTTTTTTATTCTTGGAATTCTGCTAGTTCCAATTCTATCTTCACGTAGTCCTTAGTATATGGGAAAATAGATTATCTCAGAAGAAATTTAAATTGATGTCCTTTTAGCTTTCATTTCTGTGCCTGCAGTTACTTAAGCAGGAGAGCTTTCAGAAACATTTTTATCAATATAACTTACAGATAGCCATTTGTATTTATAAACTCTGCATTTGGCACCTACTGTTCTCTGCAGTATTGTGGTGAGCAGGGGGTTGAAGGTAGCAGGCAATGAAATTATTGGGCAGCTCAGCTCTATGGGAATTAATGAAGTGGCAAAAAGCTTGCTGTGCTTTCAGGCAATTGCAAAAAGAGAGATAGTAATCTTAAAATATCTTGAATGTGTGAAATAGATTTAATATAAATTAAGTAAGATTCATTATTTTTTATTTAGATTTTGAGCTAATCTCTTGAATTTAGGGTAAAGCCTGCTATCTTCTGCTTAAGCTATGGAATAGCCCTCCAAGGGAAGTACTCAATTTCCTTTATTTTCCTGCTTTTAATTAACTTTTAAATTAAAAGCCATATTGAGATTTAAAGAATGTTGGCTTAATTCATCTGACAATGTTTAAAGAAAGTCATCCTTAAATTTGATATCTTAGCATGCACTGTATTTTATTATTGCAATAATTTTAATTGAACATAGTCAAGGCTTAATTACAGTATGTATGTGCCTGCTACCATACCTCTTAGGATGATCATGGTTTGAAATGATTTGATGATTTTGATATCTAAACTTTATTATATGGCATTTTGAGTTGGATCTTATGCTATCTAAGGTGCTTTGTTTAATATTGCTTAAAATGTGATATATCATTTCAGTGTTCCTGGTAAACTCAAGCAATTTGTACTAGATTTACACTCTGGGAAATTGCACAGGGAGTTTCATCATGGTCCAGATCCAACAGATGTAGCACCTGGTCAGGTAAGAAAGAAAGCATTCCAATACATTAAGAGAAAATTGGAATTTTGCAATGTGCGAGTTTACATTCCTCCCATGAAAGCTGGATAAAATTTCAAAAATTTAAGCAGGATAAGATTAGGCAGCTCAAGAAAGAATGTTAGCACAGCCTGTAGTACTTTGGAGTATGGGTGGGCTTGCCTATAGAACCTGGCATCCATTCTCTGAAGCAAGCATATATTTCCTCAGCTGTGGGAGAACACCTCCTTTTAATAGTTCTTGAAAGATACTACATGAAAAACTTCAAGTTCTCTAAACTTTTTTAGGCTTCAAGTCTAAAGCATCACAGTCTATAATAATTAAGGACAATTGATTATTTGCTTGCTTTATTTCTCAGCAAGATTTGAAATAATTCTTGGTATATTCTAATGCAACTTCAATTCATGATAGGATTTAACTTTCATGTCAGCAGAATCTTTCAATAATACCTCTAATCATAATCTTCCTGTCCCTTCTTCTTTGATTTTTTATCAGAAAAAAAAGAAACTATTTTGAAACCTTCAGGTTATCACATAAAAAAATAGGTCTCAATATATATGAATTAGAGATTTGGATTTGCCTCATCATCATCCCCACAATCCTGATCAAAGAGGCTTCTTTCATTTTTCATATGAATATACAAACATCCTGAATTGATGCTATATCCAAAATGAATCTGAGTCTTTTATCTCATTTTAATTGTTAATAATAAGACTTGGAAATATTTAAACATGCAGCTCGGCAGAAAATGAAAATGTTTAGTTTATTTCTGTCCTGAGTCAAAACAGTTAGTCCTTTAAATTTAAAAACAGTAATAACTTGCATGATTTAAAAAAATCAGAAAACAACTTAAGTATGTGAGAAAGCAATAGTCCAAGAGAACCATTCTCCTGTTCAGATGTTGGACTTGTACTATTGAAACTACTTCAAGTCCATACTTAATTGCATAATTCACTGTAGGATTTTGAGCCAGTCAGTATTTCTTAAGTCAGTTTACATCATTGAGTATCAAACTCAAAGCCTGTGGGCCGGATCTGCCCATGGGGTGCTAAGGTCTGGAAATAGCAAAGGACCAGCCTGCCGTGCCTCTGCTAGCAAAAATGGGGTGCAGGTGGGACGTGCACCCCCCCACAACCTCCAGAGTTTTCTGGCAGGCCATTCAGGCCCAAATGGAGCCTCCAGGAGGCCTTCCAGGCCCAAAATGGAGCTTCTGGAGTCCTCCAAGAAACCTTCCAGGCCCAATACGGGGCTTTTGAAGTGCTCCAGGAAGCCATCCTTGACTCAGAAGGTTATAAAATTGAAGAAAAGTAAAATATTTATCTTTCAGGATTGCAGGATTCTTCTACTGTAGTTTATGTAAACAGTTTTGTAGTTCTAGTGTTCCTATGGAGTCAGTTTCTTGTTCTGGTCTCTCTCATAAGGTGATCAAGTAGATCAAGTAATTATTAAAAAACCAATACTCCAGAAATGTACGCCTCCCTATTTTTATAAATTTATAAAACCATGTCTGCAGAAGTATAGTCCCATGTCACACCCACCATGGCCACACCCACACCAGCCCCCAAGATCAAACCCAATCCTGATGTGGCCCTCAATTAAAGAGAAAAATTGAGAAAGAAATATATGTCATTTTGAATTCATGGAGGAACAGCATACAGTACATGCATCTAACATATTTTTTAAATACATGTGTCTGTTGATTCCTATTAGAGCATCCTACTTTGTTGCCTAGAACAAAATTTCTCTCTCCTCAAAAATGTGGTTCTAGTTCTCCACTTAGGTTTCAAAATAACTTTCTATTTTATTGCTTTCTCCTCGTTGCTTGTCAGAGCTCTAAAATGGAAAAAAGGTTATTTCAATGCTCACAGAACAAAAATGTGTACTGGCAATCCATATTTATTTAAATTAAAAGCTAACTGCAGTGTTTTAAGACAACTTCAGGATCAGTCTTTCCAATAGCCTCATTCTACTTACTTTTCTTCTACCTGGGCCTAAGGAGTTCTTTGGGGCCCAGTTGATATAGCACCTAAGTAAACCTATTCTCACTCGTAAAATGTCCAGTTAGTAACTCCGAGTGCCAGCAAACACAGACTTGATTTGTCAGATCTTTACCTGAGATAAGTCATGCTGAGCAGCCCTGTATTCTAAAAATGGAGGGTATCCTAGTATGCTCTATGGGTAGAAATGTAAGATTCTAATTGAAATAATAAGCATACAAGTAATCCTTGGTTACACGTGTTCCCTTAGCAAATGTTTTGAAGTTACGTGATAAACATCCCCTAGGATTTACAAACAAGTCCTGAAATTACAAATGTTGCAGAATCATGACAGTTGTTTACCCTTAACGAATGAAGGAACAGGCTCTGCAACATTTGCCCTGCCTATTCAGCCCCCTAGGCGAGTCTTCACAGGCACTTCGCCTGTGGACACTCACTTACCTTGTCTGAATCTTTTATCATTTGTTTATCACTTGTTCTAGAAGTTTGTTTTATTCTTTTCAGCTACTCCAGGACATAGTAAGCAGCCCACCAGAAAGTTCATTTCAGAAGCTAGCACCTAGTGGACATAGGTACACCTTATTGCGGGAAAAAGATGAACTCTGAAGACTTGAAAACAACGTTCAGTCAGCAGTTGTAACTCCTGTGGGGTGGAAATAGGAAACCTATATTTTCTTAAATTCTGTTTGTTTTATTTTGAATAATACCTTGTTTTTCTGTGCTCCCTGGGATTTGTAAATATGTGTGGGCCACTATTGGACAGCATCTTTCTAAAGTTTTCTTGCTGCAAATTGATGTAAAACTTTTCTAAACAAATGAAAGTGTTGTCAATACCAGCAATGTGCTGTTAACTTGCACTATCCAATTAAACAGGACTTTTAGTTTTTCGTTGATGTAATCTGGTGGTATGATTGTCTTATCTTTTTCCTCAAGTGAACATAATTTTGTTAATTTGCTATTGAAGGAATATCCTGAATACTTGGGTGGGGAATCAATTGTAATTTTACAGAATGTGATGCTACCTCACTTACTTTTACCATATAACTCATTTTAAAAGTGGGAATGAAATGGAAAAGTGCTCAGTGGGGCTCATTCTCATTTGTTGAAGTATTTGTGGCAATGATGGAAAATGGTTAAACACACATCCTTTAGTTTAAAATGCAAAATCCCAATAAGTAGATTGTGGGGGAGTCCCTTCTCACATCCTTTATATTAGAATTGTCCGTTTATTTCTTTTTAAGCAGTTGTTAACCTAATATAATTTTCTCTTATCCCATGACTTTAACTCTAATTATGAATACTCATATGTTGATGAAATAATAATTGATAGAAATACCATTGTCTGCAAAAACATTTTTGTCATTTATAAATAGATGCATAATAACATTTTAATGTTCAAAACATTTTGAAACTGTAATAGAAAGCGTTAGGAAAAAAAATCATTAGAGGGATCTTTTTGAAGTCCAGAAGGCGGCAGCACGTAGCCAATTTGGAAAAATGGTTTTGTTAATATTTGAATGGTAGACCACCAAGAAATTCCAAGGCTATAGTTAGTTATGAAAATTGGAAAATACAAGTGGATGAAAACAATTTCAATATTATCATATTGTTACCAAGAAAAATATGTGGTAATGGAACCGTATTCAATTTAAAAATAGTTTTAAATATAATGATGTTGTTATGGGGTCCTTAGTGTGCTCTGAGCTTGATTATTTCTTTGCAGACATTTAATTCCCATCTAGGCAACATTAGTGCTAATGAATGTAAGGAATGTGAATGGAGTAGGGCAAACCTATCCTTGTCTACAGGCAAACAATAAACCCTAAAGAGCACCAAGGACTTTACAGTTCAGTCTTGTACTACATTTATTCTATTCTGTTATCATTATATTAATTACTTGGTTATTTAATAAATTTTGAATCTTCAGAAACAACTTTATTTAGAACATAATTATGATTATGATCGGTCTTCAGTATGTTTGCAGTATTGGGTAAAGTCTTGGTGATGAGGCAAAAGCTGATCAGAATTTCAAAATATAAATGAATCTTGGGGTTTTTAAAGAATATGTAATCCTGAAAACACAATCCTAATTTATACTATACAATCAATAGATTTCTAAATTTGTTCCTGTTTTCAAGATCAGAGTGTTGTCCTAAAATACATGAAATTACTATATTTCCTTCACAATTAAATAATTTGAACTACTGATAGTTGTGGATTTCCATAATACAGGGCTACAGTGCTGCCCCTTAATATAACATATGTTTTCAAACAAATCAGATTCTTTCTAATATTTTTGAATTGACATATTTCTTCAATTACAGCATGCTTTACTTGTTCTACAAGTGTTTGTGTGTTAAAATGTATAGTAATAAATAATTATTAGCATATTTCAACCATTTCCTTCATGCAAACTGTTAAATATCAAATAATTTTACAGAACACAATGCTTGCTCAGTAGGCAACGCTGCAAATACATGCATGCTCCAAATGATGTCTATGGGACACCCAGATTTTTAAAAATTCAAGTTTTAGCCTTTTAAAGTATTTTTTAGTTTTGATGCCTGTATCACAGACTGTAACTCACAAGTTGTGAACTACTTAAACCCTTGCAGCTAATTATTGAATAAAAAAGGAAAAAAGTTGGACTTTGGAAACCTTTTTTCCCCAAGAGATCACAATGTTTCTCTCTTATAAATTTATTTTTTAAAAAGTGAGCAATAAGCTTTTCATTTCATTTAATATTAATATAAAAAACAGAATAAAGAACAGTCTGGTGAATAAGTGGCATACATCATTTATTTATGTGTTTGTAAATAAATATATGCAAAGTCATACATTTTGTCTAATATTTACATCTATTTTGTCCAACATGACATCATAGCCTAGTTGGTTAACTGACTGGTTTCATCTTCTGTCCTTGAAATACCCCTGCCACTTTGCAACAGAGCTGTTTTTCACACCAGTTTTTATGTTGAAAAATTCCAATGTTTTCCAAATATTTTTTGTTCAGGCAGTTCTAGCTATCTCAGAGGTGCTTTTTCAGTTGTGATGAAAACTGATGAAGCTTTTTAGATGAGAAGCAAAACATTTTGTTCTTCTTCCTCAAAGGAAAAAACAATCCAGTTGCTTTTTTAAAAAGCATATTTGAGACAATTATGACTTAGGATTGATTGAGAATCTACACAGACATGCTGTCATAACTACTTTCCCTTTGGTTCTTTTGTGAGGACAATCAAAACCATATGGCTTAAACATAGTTTTGTGCATCAGAGAGTGAGAATATCACTGCAGGTACCACTGGACCACTGTTGCCAGCAAATACCCCTACAAATAGCTTACAGTAAAGAATGTTGGAATGTTTAGTTCAGCACTACTCAAAGAGATACAGATCTCTCGCTCTTGATACTTATTTGAATTGCAATCTCTGAAAATTGCATAAATATGAAAAACTTCAGCTTTGTTATAGACCAGATCAATCAGTGAAGTTGTATATGTGTCAAATTCTAAATTCTGTGCCACCATCAAAGTTATATGACTTTCAAAAATGCTACCCATGTTGGAAGGATCATATCTATCTACAGTGGTCACACTAACTGAAACTGCATCTATTTTTTCACATGGAAGTACATTGTACATTCACATATATGAACTGTATATAATACATGCATGTGATTTATAATTTTGGGTGTTTTTTTCCCAAATTTATTCTTAGGCAAAATTGGTCTTGGAGAGCTGTATGTTCTGTTAATGCAGGCTGATGGTTTTGTGCTATCTGTTTCAATTGGGAAAACTTAAAAACTCTCATTTAAAATATTGTTAAAATACGTTCATTGCAAATACTGAAACAAATTCATTGAAGCTGGAATTCTTCTAAAATATGTAAGAATAATTATTTTGACTTTAAAGAGGTCATTCTCCATAGAATATTGCAAATTAATAGACAAATTTCATTTGCTGCAGGATCTGTGCTGCCAAAGAATTCTATTAAAACAAAAGAAGAGACCATAGTGCAGGGTGCTTCATTGATCCTTATGACATTAGAGTAAGAATGTGTTTATTTGGCAAGTAGTACTTCCTGAAATTTGGCAAAACAAAAATTACTTGGAGACACTTGCTCACTCCCCCTCCTCCCTGGGAAAGGAATTTACAGCAATACCCTAGGCACTAAGTTCAGAAACAGAACCTAATTTGGCTACTCTCACAGGAAGAGGATTTTGGATATTGGGAATTGCTTTTAACACATGATTTTCGCATGGTTTTTCTTCAGAGTTTGCCTTGCTTACACTGCACTCAGTATCTCTAGTAAAAGAACCTTTTCTCTTTTAACACTTATGAATCAAGGGTTGGTTGTTCCTTCTTAGGGAGCAGACTGTAGTCATTCTGACACTCAGCCAATGGGGAATGAGGAGGGATGTGGCAGCCAGGATAGGGTTGTATAAAGAAGGGAATAGTTTGAGTTGAAAGTTTGGAAAGAACCAAGCTTTGATAAGCTTCTGTCCCCTTTTGCTGAAATAAATGAAACAAAAGGCCTTCACTGTGTCTTGGCTGGTTATTGGTCAGGCAAGCTTGCCTCTGGTCACAAAAGAAAGTGGCCAGGAGCACAAAGTAGTAGTAGAATCTAATATTTGTTTTTATGTTTCAATGTATTTTTCCTAATTCTTTAAATGTCTTGATTTGGTGCTTTAGTTTTTAACAAGACAAGTCACTGATTTGTTTAACTTTCCTTTCAATAAGTGTCTGCCATAGTCTGAAAATAAACTTGGTAGATTTTTTTTTATATTTTCAATTATCTTTTTCAAATACCAATAAAAGAGAATATATTTAGCTCAGGGTTGAATTGTGTTATCCTTGATGCTCTCTGAGCTTGATTATTTGTTTGTGAACATCGCTAACATTACAAGAAAAGACCCAATACAAGAATATGCACACTCATACACAAATATACACACACAAAAGCAGCAAAAGCCTATCTTGTACTAGTAATCTTTATTTAAGCCTTTTTTTGAGAAGATAATGGGAATCCAACTACTATGCAAAAGACTTCGCATTAAGTAGATCTGGATATTTTTTACAGTATTCAGATACAGATATTCAAAAAATAAACAGCAAAATCACACTCTCCTGGAAGTCTTGTGCAGAACCTTCTGTGCCATGCAGATTGCTAGCCGTGCAGCAATTTTTTTTATTGTCTGAGAAACAGAAAAGGAAGAAGGACATATTTATAGTTCTGAATTACTTTCTTGTAGGATGTTGCCATGAATCTACAATAGCTTGGGAGAAGTACACAATGGAGGACTCTTTATCTTCACTTTCTTGTAACTGGCTTTAAGAAGGTTCAGTACTTGCATAGTAATTAATAATTTAACTTCTCAGAGTCATAGAATCATAGTGTTGGAAGGGACCATAGATGTCTTTAATCCAATCTGCTGATCTAGACTTCATTAAAAAAAAAAGCAAATAATAGAGATTATAATGTAACATACATGACAAAAAGGCCTGTACTTGGGCAAGAGTTATCAATCTTATCTGGCAAAAGAAGCTGTATTCATAATTCTACCTAATCTGAATATGGGCGAAGCATAGTGTGAATTTGGTAAAAACAACATTACAGCAAATTATGAGTCAATAATACTATGCTTCTGTCTTTTAGCAATATTTACCCTCCAACAATGCTGATATTAAGATACTAAATCACAATAATGCTTGTTACTTTTAAGTTGGGTCAGATAAAAAACTAATTTAACATTTTAATTTTCTGTGCCCCAATGGAACTCTTAAGTGACATATTGGTTCATTCTGCTTGTAATTTTGTGCCAATATTATTTGTTTATGAGCTACCATTGCCTGTTCCAATGCATTAGCATCTTATTTGAGAACCCCAATTTATGTAATTTATTATTTATTTTGAGTTTCCAAGAGGACTAATAATTATCTGTCAAGGTAAGATTTTAGCCAAGAGCTGAGGGCACTTGGACATGTTCCTGTTTTGTTATTAACCCTGCCTCCAAAGAGCACAACAAGAAGAAAAACTTTCTTGGGAAATTAGGTTGAATTCTCTCCAGTTTCTAACAGTTGACATCAGGCTTTAACTGCTTTTCATAAGAGAGTTGTGCCAGCATCCTGGCTTCCAAAACCTTCAAAGCAGATGGTATATACTGGGCTTCTCTAGAGAAAAAGGAAGAAAGGATTGCTTCTGAACTGTTTTGAGCATTCAGATAAACTTGAGAGATAGAAATGAGATACCAGAGATAGTATTCAGCAGGTTCTGACAGGTCTGGAGAGCCAATAGTGAAAATTTTGAGTAGTTTGGAGAACTAGCAAATAGCACCTCTAATTGGCCCAGCCCCCATCTATTCTTTGCCTCCCAAGTCCCAGATTGGCTGGGTCTTCTTTTGTTGCCCTGCACAGGAGAACAGTGCTGGAAAGCAGATTAGTGGGGTGGGGACGGAATGCGATTTGTAGTAACCTTCCCCTGCCACGCCCACAGAACCAGTAGTAAAAAAAAGGAATCCCATCACTGATACGTCCTTAAATAATCATATAACTCCCAAGAGCTTTAAAGAAATTTATATATTCAATTATGAATCCAGTGGAAAATTTTCAAGCAAGCCTACCGTAACATGTATGACCTTTGTGTCTGAGAGCTAATTTGTGATGAAGGTTCCCTACAGAAGCAGACTAGTGATCACATGGCTCTTGTAAAACCTGCTGTTGTCTGCAATAGTATGATAGTATGATAGCATTGTCTCTCTAAAGCAACTATATACATACATCTATTAACTTGATGGGGGAGAGGTAATTTTTTTCTTTCCTTAATGCATTTACCTTTATATTCATCTAGTAATTTAAAAGTAAGGGCAAAGAGCATGAGATCCCAAAGAAACCAACATAGTTCCATAAAGAACTCTCTGACAAACTAAAAAATAAAAATGACAAATATAATAGTGGAAATAGAGGCATATATTTAAGGCAGAATACCAGCATATATCCCAAATCTACAAAGGATAGGAAGCTAAGGCTCAGAAAGAATGAAGAATGAACTAAAGCTTGCAACAAGTGTCAAAAAATAATATCCATTCTAGATGAGTTCAAATCACCGGACTAGATGGATTACCTCCCAGAGTACTGAACTAGTTGGCAGACATAATCTCAGAACCACTAAACCGTACATTTCAAAGATTCTGGAACACCAGGGAAATATAGGAGTGGAAAAGAGCTAATGTGGTTCCCTTCCTCAAAAAATTGGGAGGGTGGAGGATCCAGGAAACAACAGACCAATCAGTATGACCTCAATACGTTGGAAGATTCTGGAAAAAATTAGCAACAAATCTGCGAATTGAGACAAGCAAAGTGCTTGTCAAAAACAGATCATGCCAGACAAATCTTACTGTGTTCCTTGATAAGGCAACTAAATTAGTGGACTAGCAAAATGCAGTCAACACAATATATTTGGACTTCAGTAAGGCATGTGACAAAGTAGGCCATAATCTATTATTTGGTAAGATAGGAAAATGTGGGATAGGCAGTATCACCACCAGATGGATTCACAATTGGCTGACTAACTCCTCAACATTTTGTCCTTAATGGAACATGAAAAGAAGTATGCAGTGGGGTGCGCCAAGATTTTGTCTTAGACCCAGTACTAATTAACATCATCATAAAAGATTTAGGTGAAGGGTTAGAAGAAGTCATTAGATTAACTGTTGGTACCAAGCTTGTGGAGCTAGACAATACTTTGGAAGACAGGTGCAAGTTCTAGAAGAATCTTGACAGCCTCAAGTACTATCCAACAAAATACAATTCAATGGTGAGAAAAGTAAGGTTTTGTACTTAAGTTAAAAAAAAAAGTGGAACCAGGCTCAGTAGCAATAACTGTGAGAGGGATCTAGGAGTCTTTGTGGACAATCATTAAAGTATGAGCAAGCAATGTGCTGCAGCAATTAAAAATGCACTCCTAGAATGCACCAGCAAGGTTCTAGAAGTACCATTAGTACCATTTTATATTGCATTGATAAGACAATACTTGGAATACTATGCCCAGTTTTGGTTGTCACAATACAAAAAAAGATGCCTTATCAGAGAGCTTGCTAACTATGTTATGAAAGGTCACTGGGCAGTAAATGCTAGATCATCTGTCTCCCTTGGTTTCTAGATAGAAATAATTATGGATATGTCTTGGTCTTTAGGATTTGAGGCTTATTATAACAGTGGAATCACTCAGAATGGACTCATATAATTTCAGGAGAACTAAAATTCAGGTATGCGAACTTTTCCATGTTATAATTACCTTTTAGTGTTTAATACTTAATTAGCTATGGATAAGAAATTAGCTATGGGATGCAAAAAAAAAAGCCTACAAATTCTCCCCTCCAAATACACTTTAAAAATGAGCTAATTAGCCAAGAAAGCTTTTATCAAGGGTTCCTTGATAAAACATAATACTAAACTTCAAATGAGGTAAGAGAAACTGCAAATTTTCTCTTGCCTTTTTAAATTCAATATTATGAAAACTTAGACTTTAAAAGAAATGTTAATAAATTTAGAGAAAGCTTGAGAAAGATTCCATGGATGGAAATCTAAAGGAGGAAGCAATTCAAGAAGATTGGGAAACACTGAAAAATATAATTATAAAAGCCCAATCCAGCTCAATACTAATAAAAGGGAAAAACAAAACCAAGAAAAAATCAGCATGTTTATACAAATAACTCTCTGATAAACTGAAAAACAAAAAGGACAGGAACAAAAATAGAAAGAGGCACACATAAATAAGGCAGAATACAACAAATAGCCCTAATCTGCAAAGATGAAGTCAAGAACGTTAAGGTTCAGAATGAAATACTGTAAGACTTGTAACAAATGTCAAAAATAATTTTAAAAGTTTTTTTCAACAGATAAAAACAAGAAAATGTCAAGAAAACAATTGATCCACTAATGCGAGAAGATGGAAAACAAATAACGAGCAGTAGAGAGAAAGCAGAGTTGTTAAATTCATTTTTTGCATCTGTCTTCACATAAAAACAACATAATCTACCAAAAACATAACTGTAAAAGATAGATTAGGAAAATGAATTAAAATAATCAAGAAAATGGTAAGAACACTTGTCTACTCTAGACCAGTTCAAATCACTGGTATGATGGATTACATCTTAGAATTGTGAAGGAGTTGACAGATGTGATTTCAGAATCATTGAACTATATCTTTCAAAGATCCTAGAGCACTGAGAAACTAAGGACTGGAAGAGAGCTGATGTGGTTCTATTTTTTAAAAAAGGGGGAGAGGGGAGAAATAGATATAGGAAACTACAGACCAAGCACCCTGACATACTTCTGAAATGAATATCTGAAAAAATCTTGCAAAAACAGCAGACCAGCAAGCACCTAGAACACCTATGTTATTATAACCAGAAGCCAACATGGATTTCTCAAAAACAGAGCATGCCAAACAAATATTATTTTATTCTTTGACAAAATTACCAAATTAATGGAACAATGAAATCCTGTAGATATGGTGTACTTGGATTTCAGTAAAGCATTTGATGATATAGACACAACCTATTTCCTGGTAAGCTAAAAATATGTGGGGTAGACAGCATCACTCCAGATGGATCTGTAACTGATTGACAAATTGCAGTCAACATGTAATCTTTAATGGAATTACATCAACGTGGAAGGAAGGAAGCAGTGGGTACCACAAGGTTCTGTTTTAGACCCAGTAATGCTCAACATCTTCATAAATGATTTAGATGAGGGGGTAGAAGACAAATATATTAAATTTGTGATGACACTAAACTGATTAGATAACACCAGAGGGTGGGATTCTACCAGTTTGCACCTATTCGCTAGAACTGGTTGTTAACATTCTTAGCAGTTCGGAGAACCAGTTGTTCAACAGAAAGTTCAACAGAAAGTAGAGAGAAAGCAGAGATGCTTAACTCATTCTTGGGCATGTCTTCAAGCCAAAGAAATGAAGCCCAGCCTACCAAAAACATAACTGTAAAAGACAGAAATAAATATTAAAATAAGCAAGAAAATGGTGATAGAACACCTGTCTGATCTTGATTAATATAAATCACCAGGACCTGATGGATTATATCCCAGAATTCTGAAGATGCTGGCAGATGTTATCTCAGAACCATCATACCATATCTTTTTTAAAAATACTGAAGCACCAGGGAACTATTAGAGATTGAAAAAGAGCTGATGTGATTCCCATCTTTAAAAAGGGGTGGGGTGGGGGAGAGACTGTTAAGTTCAAATGGCTGGGCTCACAAAGACGAGAGACTCCGGTTCAGTAACAACAGCTCTTTATTTATCAGTCAATTCAGCTCAGGGGAATAGCAGCCGCGGCAGCTCTTTTTATAGAGCTCACCAGGGCTTTAGCGGCCAATGGCTTCGCTTCGAGTCTCCTGCTCTTGGTATTGACCAATCGCGGCAGACTCTTAGTGAGCCAATCACAGTCGCCCAGGTTGTCCAATCAGGTAGCTGTTAATTGAACCAATAGGAACGCAGGGTTTCAAGTCTCTCAATATGGAACACCCCTCCCCTCTTGGTATCGTCCAAGGGGCAGGGTGATGTAGTTGCGCAGGTAGGCGGGTCTCTGTACCTGCCTACTTGACTTGTGCGCTTCACGGGCTCCGCGTCGCTCTCAATTCTCCCGATGGAACTGCCTGGAAAGGAGAGCCGGGCCTATAGCTGTGACTCCCGCCTGGTTCGCCTAGGTTGGTCGAGTCGTTCGCTCTGCTGCTCCCGTCTGGATTTTCTGGGCTGGTCAAGCTTGTCCAGCTACTTCTTTCAGGTGAAGCACCCGTCTGCAACGGTTCTGTATATTCAGGTGAGTATGGTTGGTTTATTGTTCGATTTCTGCCTGGGGGGTGTTCTGCTTGTGTTGAGTGTTTTTCTTTTTCAATGTTTGAGGTCCCCCCCACTGATTTTTTTGTAGAGGTCTGTGCTGGCCAGCCTGGACCATAGCTGGTCGATATGGCACTTCCAGCTACGCCTGTCGGTGGTTTCGAGGCAGTACGACCTGGGTCCAGTTATTTGGGTGATTCGTGCAGGTACCCAAAGGGGGTCCCGGTGAAACTTTTTGTGAAGACGGTGTCGCCGATGTTGAATGCGCGATGTCGGCTTGTGGAGCCGGGGGGTTTCTCTGGATTGTAAGTGGGATGCAACCGGTCTAGTGGCGAGCGGAGTCTTCTGCCCATAAGTAGTTCTGCTGGGCATTTGTTAGTGGTTGTGTTAGGCGTGATATGTTGTATCAGCAACACTTTGTTGATTTTTTCTTGGATATTGCTGTCCTCAATTTTTTGTATGGTTTTCTTTGTAAATTGAACCATCCGTTCCACCCGCCTATTCGCCGCCAGGTGATCGGGCGATGTTAATGCGTGTCTGATGCCCCGGGCAGCTAGGTATGGTTCGAATGCCAATACCGTGAACTGTGGCCCATTGTCGGACACTATCACATCTGGCAACCCGTGTGTGGCAAAGAGTTTGTTAAGTTTGGCTATGACGGCCTCTGTGGTTGTTTTTTTCATAGTGCAGACCTCCAGCCAATTTGAATAGGCATCAACGGTTATCAGAAAAGTGTGTCCATGAGTGGGGCCGGTGAAATCAAGATGGATTTGGGACCAGGGGCCTCTGGGTGCTTCCCATTCCAGGGGTGGTGCTGTGGGGTGGTGGTGGATCGCATTTGTTGGCAACTGCGACCCATGTTTCGATCTGCCTGTCCATCCCTGGCCACCAAGCATAACTTCTTGCCAGGGCTTTCATCCAGACAATGCCCGGATGCCCTTCATGCAGCATGTCCAGCACTTTGGTTTGTAATGTTTCAGGTATCACCACCTGATCTCCCCAAAGAATGCACCCCTTTTGAGCAAAAAGTTCAGTTTGCAGGCTCCTGAAGGCTTTAAAATGTTCGTCTTTATCATTTTCTGGCCAACCCCGTTCTACCCAACTCAAGACTCGCGCCAGCCGCTTGTCTTTTTTTGTTTCGCGGGCAATGTCTGGAGCAGTGAGGAGTGGGCTGGGTATGGTTTCTATTTGGAGGACTTAAGTGGTGGGTGCTGGGTCGTCAAGCACGTCTGGAAGGGGTGAGCAGTTCAAAGCATCAGCGTGCAAAATGTCCTTGCTGGGGCGGTGTATGAGGATATTCTCAAAACTTATTCAACATAACGCAGATATAATATGTCTTCAAGAGACACATATTTCGAAGAATGATGAAAGACATCTAATTTGTCCAAAATTAGGTAAACTTTTTACAGGACCGGCCGACCAACACAAGAAAAAAGGAATTGCAATTTATGTAAAACAAGATGTAAAGGCAGAATTAATCTGGTCGGATCCTGAAGGAAGAACTCTGGTTATACAAGTTTGGATAAACCACATCACATTTTTACTTGTAGCAATCTATGCCCCAAATGATGACCAGGGGAAATTTTTTAAACACCTTCACCAAAAATAGTAGGCTTTGAAAAAGAAACATTTGCTTGATTGGCGATTTTAACTCCATTGCAGACTACCAGAAAGACCATAGTAATATGGGGAAAACAAGAAGGGGAAAAGGGAACTTTCTGCGGCATGTAAGGAAATGTTGAGAGAGTTAAATTTAAAAGATCTATGGAGGGAACGGAATCTTGAAGGAAAACAATTTACATATTATTCTAACCCACATAAGACTTGGACCAGAATAGATATGGCTTGGATGGATTTGGACTTGGCTAATGAAATAAAAGAAATCAAAATTCTACCGAATGAATGGGCTGATCATAACCCAATACAGCTAATTTGGAGGGATAGGAGACGAATAAAAAAAAAGATGGACACTAAATAACCAAATTGTAAACGAAGAAGAGTATATTAATAAACTGAAAGAGGAGCTAAACTATTTTCTAAAAGATAATAATAATGAAACAACTTCAAAACAGAACATTTGGGATACTATGAAAGCATTTATAAGAGAGGCACAACAATTTCCTATAATGCTATGAGAAACAAGAGAATTTATGCCCAACAAAACGCGTTACAACAACAAATCCAAGACTTAGAAACACAATTACAAAAAACCCCTAAGACTCAAGGACTACAAAATCAGTTAATACTAGCCAAACATAAGCTGAATTTAATTGAACAAGATAAAATAGAAGTTAGCTTGAGAAGGTCCAAAACAAAATTATTTTGAACACGCCAATAAACCAGGAAGATGGCTATCTTATAAACTTAAAAAAGAAAAAGAAAAGAGATTGATACACCAATTAATAGATGAGAAAGGCATCCCACAACATGAGATTGAGAAGAAAAAGGATATTATATTAAACTATTTCCAAAGATTATATAAAAAGAAGAAATCAATGAGGATAAAATAAGAACTTATCTGGAGAATACGAATGATAAAACAATAGGGGAAGAGACAAAGAATTACTAAATAAGGATATTACATGGTCTGAGTTAAAATCTGCAATGGAAAATCAATGTAATAATAAATCCCCTGGTCCAGATGGGATTCCAGTAGAATTGTATAAAGCCACAATAGATTTAGTAGGGCCTCTGATGCTGGAAGTGTTTAATCGGTACTTTCATGCTGCCAAAATGCCAGACTCATGGAGGGAGGCGTTGATTGCGTTAATCTAAGGAGGATGTGGATGCCAGATATATCAACAATTATAGACCAATCTCACTTTAAACGCCGATTATAAATTATTTACCTCAATTATTGCGAATAGAGTAAAACAAGTTTTAAATTTATACATTCATGAAGACCAAAATGGTTTCCTTCCATTCCGCCAAATTAAAAACAATTTAAGAACCGTTATTGACGCCTTAGAATATTATGAAGCTCATCCAGAGAAACAATTTACACTCTTGTTTCTAGATGCGGAGAAAGCATTCGATAACTTACATTGGCACTTTTTAATACAAAAATCTATAACATGAATCTGGGCACTAAATTGAGAATATTATCACAACAATTTACAATACCCAACAAGCCAATATACTAATTAATGGTGAACAAACAGGCCCACTAAGCATTGAAAAGGGCGTTAGACAGGGTTGCCCTCTCTCACCCCTCTTATTTATATTTGCTTTAGAATCATTGTTAACGCGGATAAGACAAAATCCTGAAATCCAAGGGGTTAGGGTCAAGGCAGAGGAATATAAATTACAGGCGTTTGCAGACGATATGGTTTTCTTCCTAGAGGATCCCACGGAAAAAGGACATAATCTAATAAAAGAACTAGAACAATATGGTTCAGTAGCAGGATTAAAGATCAACAGAAATAAGACGAAATTACTGACTAAAATCTAACAGAGAACCAGAGGAAAGAATTAGAAAAACCATGGGGATACAGGCAACAAAAAAGGTCAAATATTTAGGCATATGGTTAACACCACATAGTAAATCACTCAAAGAGAATAATTATGATAAACTGTTACAGCAAATTAAGAAAGATCTAGAATCTTGGAATAAGTTGCAGCTTTCTTTACTGGGCAGGATTGCCACAATCAAAATGAACATTTTACCAAAACTCCTTTACTTATTCCAGACAATCCCAATAAAATTATCAAAAATTTTTTTGATGATATAAATAAGGTAACTCTTAAATTTATTTGGCAAGGGAAAAAAAGCTAGAATCAGTATTAAGGCCTTACAAGATGCAAAAAGTAGAGGTGGGCTAGCGCTTCCAAACTGGGAATTATATTATTGGGCAGCCAACTTACTATGGTTAAAAGACTGGGTCAATTTACGGAATAAAAGAACTCTAGCCTTGGAAGGGCACGACCTTCAGAGAGGATGGCACGCATTTCTATGGGATGTGGGAAAACTAAACAGGCATTTTCATAGACATCTTATTAGAGATTCACTATTAACTAATTGGAAAAAATATGTAAAAACATTATTTAAAAATTCCGATTTGGCTTTCAAATAATGGAGGCAATGGTTCATCCAAACAATTTGGATATAACAAAAACGACTAAATATAAAGATTTATTAGATCCTTTAGGAAAATTAAGAACTCGACGGGACTTACAGGAACAGGGATTTAAAATTGATCAGTGGTTATATATACAAATCCATAGTAGATACAAACAAGATATCAAAGAGTTTGGAATCTATAGCAAATTACAACACTTAGATAAAATCTTATTAGGATCAAATAAAAAGAATATCTCTAAATTTTATAAATATTTATTGGAGGTAGAATTAGAGCAAGAGATAGTGAAAGGGAACATGATAATGTGGAGTAGGAATATTGGAAGAAGCATTACATTAACAGAATGGGAAAAGATCTGGAATAGAATCATTAAGATTACGAAATCTGCGTGCGTACAAAGAAAATATGTATAAAATGTTATATAGATGGCACTTACCCCTTCGAGGTTAGCGAAATGAACCCAAACTCTAGTCCAAAATGTTGGAAATGTAAAAACATAGAGGGAACCTACTTTCATATGTGGTGGACCTGTAAAGAAGCCCAGAAATACTGGCAAAAAAATTAGAAAATGGCTGGAGGAGATAACCAAAGATCAAATTGAATATAAACCAGAGTTCTTCCTACTAGGGATTTCTGATAAACATTTTCCTAAAAAAGACGAAATATATAATAATTCATATTCTAACTGCGGCCAGATTAGCATTTGCTCAGTGCTGGAAATCATCCTGTTTACCTACAGATCAATTGGTCATTCAGAAAATATGTGACTCGCAGAAATGGACAATTTAACCATAGCTCTTAAAAATAAAGAGTCTTCAGCATTTGATAATAATTGGAATGCATGGTATAATTGGTTATATCAGAGATAAACTGTTCAATGAGCATAAATAAGCATAAATATCCATAAATAGCGATAAGATGTGTATATTTAAAGTAAGAGAAGAATTGGAGAATTGGATCTTGTAGACTGTCAAAAAGAATATTTGTCTGGTTTTAACGTATTTTCTTTTTTCTTCCATTTCTTTGTTGTTGTTTTTTTGTTTTTGTTTTTTCTCTCTTTTATACTCCTTTTTCTCCTTTTTCGGTCGCAAGACCGAGCGTTTTTTTCTTTTTTCTTTTTCTTCCTCTCTCTTTCTCTTCTTTCTTTCTTCTTTTTCTCTCTCTGTTTCTTATGTAATGTTGTTATGTTATTTTTTTAATTGTAAATTCAATAAAATTTATATGCAAAAGAGCTGGTAATTATAGGCTGCCAAGAACTTGGACCACCTTGATAGGTGAGGTGAGAGGATGGTCGGGGTGGCCTTGTTGCCCGCCAATATGCCAAGCAGAGGTTTATGGTCAGTAATAATTGAAAAGGTCCTACCGTAGACGTATTCGTGGAATGTTTTCACTCCGGAGATGATCGCTAAGGCTTCCTTGTCCAGCTGGCTGTAATTTCTTTCCGGCTTGGACAGGGTTCTTGAAAAGAAGGCAATGGGTGCCTCTTTTCTGTCTGGTAAGGTGTGACTGAGGATTGCTCCTACTCTGAAAGGTGATGCATCGCATGTAATTGTTAGTGGTAGAGTTTCACTATACTGGATGAGAACTGCGTCGGAAGTTAAGAGGTTTTTTATTCGGTGAAAGGCATTTTCCTCCCATTTTCCCCAAGTCCAGCAGGCGGTTTTGTCCAACAGTCTATGCAATGGTTCCACCATGGTCGCCTTTTGGGGTAGGAAAACATTATAAAAGTTAATGAGTCCTAAAAACGCCTGAAGCTCTGTTTTGTTTTTCGGTCTGGGGGCTTGCTTGATGGCTTTGAGTTTTTTCTCAGTTGGGTGAATTCCGTGTTTGTCTAGGAGGTACCCCAAAAACTCGACCCTCTCAGTGCATAGTTGGCATTTTTCTTTTTTGACTTTCAAGCCAGAGTCTTTAAATTTTTGGAGTACTGCCCTCAGGCGTTTTTCTAGTTGTTTTTTATTAGCTGCTGCCACTAATACATCATCAAAGTATGGCACTACTCCCTTAATGCCTTGCAGCATCCTTTCCATTAGGCTTTGGAAAATCCCAGGCACTACGCTGATGCCAAATTGGAGGCGGTTGCATTTAAATGCCCCCCAGTGTGTCACAATCGTTTGTGCCTCGGCGGTTTCTGCATCGACCGGCAGCTGCTGATAGGCTTGTGCCAGGTCGAGCTTTGCAAATACCCGGCCTCTCCCCAGTGAGTGCAGGAGGTGCTGGATAGGCACTTTGCTGCAGGGCATGGTTAAGGGTGGCCTTATAGTCTCCACAAATTCTTATGGAGCCATCTGGTTTGATTGGGGTGACTATAGCCGTTTCCGATCGGGCTTGGTCAGTAGGTTCCAATACCCCTTGGGCGATGAGCTTATTTAGTTGCTTGTCTATTTTAGGCTTGAGTGCAAATGGCACTCGCCGCAGTTTGAGGTGGATAGGGGCAACATCTGGGTTAAGATTGAAGGAGATTGGGGACCCCTTGTACTTGCCTAAGGTGTTGTCGAAGACCTCTTGGAAGTCCCATGCAAGTGCTGCTTCCCAATCCTCTTCGTTTGTGTGGTGGATGCCAGCCATTTCAATTTCTAGCGGCTCGAACCATTGTAGCCCGAGCAAGCTGGGGCGGTCATTGTCCACGATGGTGAGCGGCAATATGTTGGTGCGGCCTTTGAATGTGACTTTGAAGTGCCCAATGCCAGTAATGGGGATGCGGTTTCCCTGGTAGTTTTTGAGAATGAGCTTTTGGTCACTTAGTTCGTGTCAGCGTATGCTGGGTATTAGGTGCTTGATTGTGTGCCAGGAGACCATGGAGAGGTAGGATCCCAAATCTACCTCCATGAAGCACGGTTGGTTTTCGATGTTTACCGTCACGCATACTTTTTGGGCGTCTATGGTTGAAGAATGGCCTATGACAACCGTTTGATGGGTTCCTTCTTTCCGCGGTGCCTTGTTGAAACATTTGGTCCTGCCATCTTGGCTCCATAGACTGTCAGTCTGGTGATCCCGATGCTTTGAGGGGTGCCGTCTCATCGTCTAGGGCTGCCACCTTGGCGCCGGGGACTGTGGTTGCATTTATTTCGGCAAACTTTTGCGATGTGCCCTTCCTTCTCACAATGCCAACAAATGGCATCAAGGAAACGGCATTCAGAGCGAGGGTGATCACCTCCGCATCCGGCACACTGGAACCCTGACTTACGACCCTGCCGGTCTCGTCGATCACGTTCTGATTGAAGCCGGTGGATTTCTTCCTCCTCGTCGTCACTGTCAGAGGGGGAATCGATGTTGCCGTGGTGGGTGGATGTGGTGTGTTTCTCTTGTGTCAAGGCCGTCTTGCTGACAGGATGGCGGTCAGTTGTATTTGATCATCGCATCCGAGCCACTGATTTGCGGGTAGCTTCTGCTGCAGTTGCTTCAGCTACGGCATCAGCGAGGAAGATGCTACCTTTCGCCATCAGCTTGCTTTGTAGTGTGGGGTCTTTTAGGCCGAGGACAACCTGATCTCTAGGTCTGTGAATCCGCACAATCCTCCTAAGTCCCTTAGATCAGCCACAAATTCGCTGATGCTCTCACCTTTGCACTGGTCTCTTTGGTAAAAGTTGTGCCGGTGAATGAGTGTGGGTATGGCTGGAGCGTAGTGGTTTCAGAGGATGGGTGCGAGGTCATCCCAGTCCATCGCCTTGATGTCCATGGGTTTTGCCAAAGCCTCGGCCATTTTAAAAACGGCGCGTCCGCAGTGTGTTAGGAATACAGCCCGTTTTCGGTTGCCATTAGCATCTTTCAGGTTGCTGCATTCCAAGAACATTTGGAACCGGTCGATGTAGGACTCCCAGTCCTCTGTGGCCGGATTAAAAGGTGCGGGTGGCGTGGCATTGCTGGCCATCTTGGTGGTTGCTCCCCGCCGTTTGCCACATGCTAGTTAGTTTCGTTGTCTTCTCAATCCCACCTTCATCGCCAGTGTTAAGTTCGAAGGGCTGGGCTCACAAAGACGAGAGACTCTGGTTCAGTAACAACAGCTCTTTATTTATCAGTCAATTCAGCTCAGGGGAATAGCAGCCGCGGCAGCTCTTTTTATAGAGCTTGCTGGGGCTTTAGCGGCCAATGACTTCACTTCGAGTCTCCCGCTCTTGGTATTAACCAATCGTGGCAGACTCTTAGCAAGCCAATCACAGTCACCCGGGTTATCCAATCAGGTAGCTGTTAATTGAACCAATAGGAACGCAGGCTTTCAAGTCTCTCGATATGGAACAGAGACCCATGAAACTACAGACCAATCAGCTTAACATCAATACCTGGGAAGATATTGGACAAAATAAAAAAAAGAAAATTTGTGAACATCTAGAAACAAATAAAGTTATAATGAGTAGCCAGTACACGATTGTTAAAAACAGATCATTCCAAACCAATCTTATTTCATTCTTTGACAAAGTGGCTAAATAAGTGGACCAGTGAAATGCTGTGGACATAGTACACTTAGACATCAGCAAGGCATATGACAAAGTAAACCACAACCTATTTCTTTGTAAACTAAAAAAATGTCGGATAGACAGCATCAACACCAGATGAATTTGTAACTGGTGACAAACTGTGCTCAACGAATAATCTTTAATGGTACTACATCTACATGGAGAGAAATAAGCAGTGGGGTACCTCAAGATTCTGTCTTAGGCCTAGTGCTCTTTAATTAACTATATAAAGCCAAGTACCATCACAAAGTCTTCAGAACCATAAAGCCTACAAACTTGAAATTTGGCATGTATGTTCTTCTTGGCTTCTAGATGCTCACTAAGAAAGGATTTTTCAAAATGACTATCAGATCATTACTATTTCTTAATACAATAATTAACACACCATGATGCTAAGGAGTTCTACTCCCCCTCCCCACCTGAAAAGAACTCTGTTCCAACTGCCTGCTGCCCCCAAGGTTGCGGAACAGCAGGAGGTATCATTCTTTCCCATCATGCTTCATTATCCAGTATCTGTAAAAGTCAGCAACAGACACAGTCTTCTTGAAAGGACCCTTGGTCTTTGCATCACACTGAGGTATATTGATGTAATAGCCATCTTCTCTATGGCAAAACATCAGAGGGTATTCGAGAGTTCAGGAGCAGTCTGGGGCTCCTTACAGTACTAAATGTCGGTACCTCACCAAAATGTCTAAGCTTTCCACCTATGGAACTGCTTCTGGACTCAAGGTGGCAGAAGCGATATTCCTTTATGCATTTCAATCACTGACCACTATTGAGTCAATGGATTGTGAACCATATTTCTCCTGCATAGCCCAATCACATAGCGTCATCGCGAAGCACTGGTATCCAGCTAGTTTCTTCATAAATTACTTAGATGAGGGAATAGAAGGAGGAACTAATCAAATTTGCAGATTACACTAAGCTGGGAGGAATAGCCAACACCCAGAAGGCGAGCTCAGGATCCAAAAAGATTGTCCCTTCTCCTGATTATTTTGAATTTTGAAGTATTGAATAGAAATGTAAGACAGGATCAGAAGATTGTGGGAGTAAAAGTTTTAAAAGGGATGTGTAAATTCTGAGCTTTTGTGAATGATTTTATGTTGGTTTTGGAAGATGCTTTAAAGGGAATTGAAATTAAATGAAAAGAATGTGGTATATCAATGATTCTCCGTATACAATTGTTAGAGAAGCTTAATGTAATTAAAATAATTTCTGGTTTTGAATACTGTAAGACTAATTTTGAACTAGAATTGTGCACAAATGATGAACATGTAATTCAGTACAGAACCCTACATTTCTTGCATCTGAACTACATTTTGAGGAAAAGTTTCAGTGTTCACATTTATCCTGATCTTTTCAAATCTTGAGATTAAGTTAGCAAATTTGTTAAGTATTTTTTCTATCCCCTTATCTAATTTGTTTTTTTAAACAAGTTTACTGGGCCCAGGACAAAAGTCTCTCACTGCATATCAATAAATTTAAAAATTATACCAATTTTTAAAAGGGTGACCCTAGTTCAGTTGAAAATTATAGACCAATCTCTTTGTGTTGTATTACATACAAAGTTATGGAATCAATTATAAACCAATTCATTGTTAATCATTTAGAGACAAACAACTTGCTATCTGACAAACATTTTGGCTTTAGGAAAAGCTCATCCTGTAATCTACAACTTTTAAACTGTAAAAACATCTGGATTACATGTCTTGATCAAAGCAAAGCTGTAGATGCAATTTATATAGATTTTTGTAAGGCTTTTGTTCAGTAATACATGATAAACTGCTGTTGAAATTAAACTCTTTACAATTTCTGATCCTTTGCACAAGTGGATTGCTGTTTTCCTGTCTAATAGACTGCAGAAAGTTAAATAGAGAATTCGCTATCTAATCCTGCATCAGGTTAACAGTGGTGTTCTGCAAGGCAGCATTTTTGGACCCAAACTTTTCTTGCTCTATATCAACAATTTATGTGATCAGCTTAAAAGCAATTGTGTCCTCTTTGCCAATGACATAAAATTATTCAATGCTACAGATAATTCTTTTGTTTTGCAAACTATGTGTCTGAATGGTCATCTCTTTGGCAACTTCAAATTTCGATCAATAAATGCTCTGTCTTACATATTGGTAAATGTAATCAGAATGTCAAGGAGGAGCTAGGTGGCATTGAACTAGCTGAAGACTCTCACTTTGTCAAGAACCTAAGTGTATTTATCTCTGATGATCTGTGCTCCAAAGCTCACTGTAACAGCGTTGATAAAAAAGAATTAAGAATTGTAAATTTAATTTTGCGCAATTTTTTTTCTGGAAATATTGTATTGCTAATTAGAACTTATAAAACTTATGCTAGACCAATCTTAGAGTATTGTTCAACTGTTTGGAATCCCAAACAGTAAAACTGAGCAGATTCAGAAGTATTTCACGAGAAAAGTCCTGAACTCTTCTATACACAATAGATTTCCCTATGCTACTAGGCTCGAAATTCTCATTTGGATAACTTAGAACTGCGTCCCTTGCATTCAGACCTAGGTATTGCATACAAAATTATATGTAGTAATTTTTACCTGTAAACCATTTTTTTAATTGCAGTAATACGCATGCTAACAACTGCTTTAAACTCAATGTAAACTTGACTGTAAAAATATGTCTATAATAGAGTTGTCTGGAATGCTGTTCAGTTGATTCAGTTGTTTCAGCTACAAATTTTCATAGTATCAATCACAAATTGACTTCCAGGGACCTTATATCATACGTATGTGGTTAGTAGAGAGGGCGTGCATAAGTGCACTAACGTGCCTATTGTCCGTCATTGTATTTTATTCTTTAATTCTTGTTTTTGTTTGGCAAATTCCAATAAATAAATAAAATAAAATGAATGAATACCTCTCCCCATATAAACATGGTTCTGTTAAAGACCATTTATTGGAGACTATCTTGTCTTCACTTATCATTTAATGAACTATCTATTGTTCATTATCTATTGTTCATTATAGGTTACTTTTAAATCCAACCCAGTGTTGCCAAACTTTTGAAAAGGAAGTTATAGTATATTATGCACAATTTTCAAACAGAATCCACCAAGTCCCCCTAGCTTTTGTGCTTCAAGATTATAATCACTCCTTCATATTAGCTCTTTTGAATTCCTTCAACAGAGGATAGATAAATGTTAGCTAAACTCTCAACCTTTTGTTCTTGTTGATATGTTCTTGTTAGAATTTTAAATGGATTCAGAATGTTTTTATCTACTCATATGAATCAAAAGTAAGGCAATATGTTCAATAAAGTGTTTTATAAAGATATGGGATTGGAGTATAGGGAATATTTTTTAAAAAAACACATCTCCAGTTTTCATTTGTGAGAATATCACTCAATTGAAGGTCAGATAATTCACACTAGGACATTTCTGAATCCAACTCAGTATTGCCAAACTTTTGAAAAGTAAGATATTACATATTATTTCTCTGATTTAAAATCAGAGACACAATTTTACAGTAGTCTAAATACAACAGTTTTCAATGGTTTGCAAAAAAAAATTCTTGAGGAAAAGAATGGTGAATGCTTGTCCTCTGAATACTATTGGACTTTATGGAATAGCCACTATAACCAGAGTTGTGTTCAGTATCATATGGAGAGATAACTCTGCTATCTCTCTAAGTGACTATAGTACCAAGCATGCTTAGGACATAAAGCAGCTACCTCTAAAAATGGACTAACTATAGCCTTGAATGATTTTCTTATTTTAATTTCTCAGGATATACTATTACTTATACTATGGTAAATGTTTTGTTCTAATCAAATCCAAATGCTCCACCCTTTTAATGTGCACTGTATCAAAAAATTGGGCTTCAAAGGCAGTCTGGTAAACAAGATTTATTCCAAACTTTTATCAAAAAGGAAAAGAAGTGTGGACAGGAACCACTTTCCAGAGCTATTTGTAATATAATATTATTGGTATATGCACTATGAGAGGGAAATGAGCTTCCTGTCATTTATTTGCTGGGAATTAAATCCCAATGTTCTTAATATGACAGTCTTCCAGGAAGGTAAACTAGGATTGTTGATAGTCCTTTCCTCTTTGTTAGTTATCGGGGTTTGCATCTAATGCTTCACACTGTCAGGCTTTAATATTTCCTGGTGAGCCAATAATTTAACCCTTTGCTAATTTTGTGATATTCCATTAGAAGCAGAAATAGAGCATTCTTATGAGGGTGCTTTAAGCAAAGGAAGTTCTTTTTTGGCAGTTTGGCTGTGACAGAACACTATGAGAAAAATTGATTTCCTTTGCTGTCCTCCCCCTACCACCTATGTGTCATTTCTTTCTTATTTCCTTAATTGCTAGTTTCTTTGCAGTAAAGACAGGCAGATCAATGGGGTTAATATAGAAGATTGCTAGGAGGCCGAATACCATTGATTGATCAGCAGGAGAAGAGTCCTACCTTCCCCAAGTTTTTGGTTTCCTCTTCAACATTCACAGCAGCTCTGTTGACATGATCTTCAGTCCTGTCAATCTTCTCCTGCTGAGTCTGAATGCAAAGGAATTACAAGTGAGGTTTCCCACTGGGAAGCAGCAGTAAGCCAATACATACCATTTTAATGTCTGTAAATCAGGCTCCCACAGAAGCTTTCATCTGCTACTCTCTGCAGCCAGGCAGCCTTAATGGCAGTTCATTAATAGCTTCTGATTAGCTGTACTGAAAGCAGAAAATTACACAGAGGGATAAATTCAACTATTAGGCAATAAAACAGGGCAATATTATGTGGGAGATGATTGAAAGTTAAAGAAAATGACTGTTAAACCATATTATTCAGTCTAATGGTATAGGAATAAATGAGTTTACAAACCAAAGGAAAAGTGAAAGGTGTGGTGTTAGAATGTTATAATGTCATTCTATGTCTAGATGATAGACTTCCCAGGCTAGCCTGTTTTGAGGGAAAATAGAATATTACAGTCAGATGGACCCAATATAGAACATTTTGTATATCTTTACTCTTAAACTAATAATTTTCATTTCTAGTAACAATTATGGATCCTTATATAAACCATGTTCTACTAATTGTGTGGTTAAATCTTCATGCTATTTAGTTTTCAGGGTTTTTTATCCTCATTCATTAATTGCATTATGAATCCTAAGACAGTACCCATAAAAACAACTTGAGCTATTATTTTTATTGGCTACAAACAATAGCCTTAAATTTTTCTTAAAATGTATGCAATAATTTTTCTCATATAAAAGTAAGAATTGTTATAAAGAGGATTTTTTAAAAAAAAATATGGATCTTTATTTAACAGATAACAGAATAACAGAGTTAGAAGAGAGACACTTGAGATATTTTCTTCTCCAACCGCCTGCTCAAGCAAGAGACACTATGCCATGTCAGACAAATGGCTGTCCAGTCTCTTTTTAAAAACTTTCGGTAATGGAACATCTACAATTTCTGAAGGCAAGCTATTCCACTGATAGTTCTCATTATCAGGAAATCTCTCCTTATTTCTAGGTTGGTTCTTGTCCTGATTGCAAGTGCTTTGAAAAATAAGTTGACCCTCTCTTCTTCTTTTTTTAAGTTTTATTAGATTTTTATTTTTAGGTATACATCAATATCAGTACATAAACAGTGTGGCCCCTGGATATAATTCATTTTGATACAAATATCAATAATGATAATCATAATAATTGTTATATTAATCAAACTTATATAATCCTAGTATTTTAGAGTAGTTATTCAATATTTCGATGTTCCATTTTAATGCCAATTATATTATAAGTACACATAGTAATACCATCTTTCACCTCTGATCTTTCCCATCAAATTATTACTTGTATTCTGTTACAGTACATAAAAATCATATTTGCTAATATTCCCCCTATTTCTTATTTCTATCTCTATTCTTGCTTCTAATCAGGTCACCATTGCTATTTCTAGTATTAATACCCATGTTTATATTAAGACATAGTCCTTCATTCTTTGGCTGTTCAAAGTCACAATACGCTATTCAAATACCAGTCTTCCTATTATTTAAACATACCTAATAATACCATCTTTCAACCTTTCCATCTAACTATTGTTTCATATAAAGGTCTGCATTCTTATTTCTACCTCTATTCAAATTACTAATCAGGGCATCATTTTATTAGAATAAAAAGAATACATATATTCTTTATTGGATCTTTATCAGCGCTTTTACCACCTTCACCATTCAGACTGAATATATCTCCCATCTCTATCCTCCTAAGCTGCCAAGTCTCCAGTGTATCCATACAAACCTCTATTTCTCTTATCAGATATTTTTATATCTGATACCAGATTATCTTTTATACCAGATTATCAGATTCTATTTTTAAATCTCTTAAAGTACTTGTCCCTTGGTTTATTTCATCAGTCATTATTGTCTTCTCCGTCTCATTTTCTTGCTTTGTTTGCTGGCTTGTCAATTCTGTCTTTTCTTCCATTCTTTCTGCTATCTCCTCTTTTTCCTTTTCCTCTTTGATCTTCATTCATTATCAATTTTCTCATATATACTTTGCATTAGGTTCTTTATCTCTCTGTGATTCTTTTCCATAGTATCCCTAATACTTTGGAATATCAATGCTATTTCTCTTGAAGTCTCACTCATTTCCCCTGATGGAGCATCTTGTCTTAATTTAATAATCCTGCTCTTATTCAGCTCCAAAAGCAATATATTCCAGTCCAATGTTACTCCTCAGAAAGTTCAATAATCATAGTACTTTATATCTCAGGATTATTAATTAATTTCATTTAAGTTGTCCAGGCAGCTTCTGCAAATCAAAAGTCACTTTACTTAAGAGTCTTCCTTATTCTCACAATAGAGTCTCCAATAATCATAAAGTAAATAATTATAGAACAGTAAGTATCACCACAGTCTTCCAGATGGATGTTATTTATTTCTCTCATCAAAGATTTTCTAAACTTGTAGGGGCCTGTACATTCCATTCACCAGTAGATGGCACCCTCAGCTTAGGTTTCAACATTGTTTCAAGTCTTATAGATTTGATTAATTCAAATTTAGTTCAATTTATGGAAGCAAATCTACTCTATTCAAGTAGATTCAAGTAGATAGTGCCAGCATTTTATAATGCCTTTCCAAAATAAAGCCTGCCCAATTTAACAATCCAATTTTCTATGTTTTAAAAAGTCTTTAGCTTTTCTCCCCTTAGCTCCTTTCTTTCAGGTCTAGGATTTTTCTCTCTATGATTGTTCGCTGCTTTGAAAAATAATTCTAAGAGTCTCTTTTCCTGATTTTCCTCTTTTATTTTCTTCAAAGTTAGGGTCTAAATAATAAAAAAAATCTTCTCACCCAGCTCCAATCACTGTTCATCTACACTGCTCCTGCACAGTTCTTTGTTGCCTCAGCTGCCCAAGTTTCATGGGAGTCATGATGGCTGCCTCTTCTCATCATTGGAGAGGGAAGAAGCTCTGAGTTCAGAAGGAGACTTGCTGCTCTTCACAAACTACAGGATGCCTCTCTTTTCTTTACCACCCCTACAGGGTGGCTTTAGCTCCTTTTGGAGCCCTCCAACAGGGAGAACTTGGCGTGAAAGTGAGGAGACCAGCTCCTCACATCCGATAACCGTGACGTCAGCCAGATGTCGACATTCTCTTCTTTGTGGCAGTCCCTCAAATATTGGAACATTGGAACATTACTATCATGCTACCTACTCTTTCTTTTCATTAGAGTAAGCATACCCAATTCCTGTAACTGTTCTTCATATGTTTTAGTGTCCAGTCCCCTAATCAGCTTTGTGGCTCTTCTATACACACTTTTAGAGTCTCAACATCTTTTTATGTAGTGGTGACCAAAACTGGATGCAATATCCCAAATGTGGTCCTACCAAGACATTATAAAATGGCTATTATTTTTCCTTTTGTGTGAAGACAGATGCAAATAATAAACTAAACAGTTCTCCTTTCTCCCTGCTGCCTATCACTTCCTTGCTACCATTCTTCCAATTGTTTCCTTAATTTTTTCTTGGGTTTTACATTTTGAAATAACTTTTAGAAAGCTTTTTAAACATTTGTTACAAGTCTTAGTTCATTCTGATCTTTAGCTTCCTGATTTCATCTCTGCAGGTTTGGGCTATATGTTGGTAAACTGCCTTAGTTACACGTTTCTCTTCCCAATATACTTGTCCTTTTTTGTCTTTCAGTTTATCAGATAATTATTTATGCACCCATGGGACTTGAAATTCTTATATTCTTTTTTAAAGAAAAAAAATGGTATTGTGGTAGACTGGGTTTTAATTTCAGAATTTCCCAAGCTTCTTTAATTGTTTTCCCCTTTAAGAATTTCATCCATGGAATTATTCCCAAACTCTCTCTACATTTGTTGAAATCAGCTCTCTTAAGGTTTAAGACACTCGTTTTATTTTGTTCTATTGCTTTTGTCTGCATTATATTGAATTCCATTATGACATGGTCCCTCTTCCCAAAGTTCTGCAACTTCAACCCCCTCTATCCTTTCATCATTTTCCAATAAAAATTAAGTTCAGAATAATTGACCCTCTAGTTCCCTCATCTACCTTTTGGATGACAAATTGTCAGCTAGGCTCATCAGGAATCTGTTTGATCTGCCACTTTGTGTAGAATTTGTCTCCTAGTTGATGTCAGGATACTTAAAGACCCCCATTACTACTGTGATGTATTTCCTGCACACACCATTTAACTGATTAGCACAAAGTTCATCCACTTGTTCTGCTTGGTTTGGTGGCCTATAGTATACACCTATGGCAATGTCATTCTTTTTTTCCTTTTGTATTAACTATATGCATATAAGGAGGCTTTCATCCTTGGTATTATGCATTTCTACATAGGTGTAGTGATTCTCTCCCCCCCAAAGCTCAACAGTACCTCACCATGGTGTGTGTGTGCATGGGGGTGGGGGTGAACAGTATAAGCCTCTTATACTGGCCAACATGGCTGTGGTCTGGAGAAAGTTGATGACCGATTCCAGTTTTCTCTGCCATAAAACCTTTGGGATCAATTCAAAGATATGGAAGATATAGTACCAGGCAGTGAGTCCCCCTGGCTGGGAGGTACCAATAAAGCTACAGGGAAGAGCAAAGAGGCTATTATAGCAGCAGGAGGATCTATGATATGGATAGAGTAAATCTTAATGCACCCCCACCCCCAGCCAGCCATTGACACAGCTCTCAATGAAAAGAATTATCTCCACATTAGGAGAGAATTAGGAACATAGCGTGTCAGTGGTAGTAAAGCTGAACATTGTTAAGAATGAAATGAATAAGCTCAACATTTATATACTAGGCAGCAGTGCAGTTCATTGGACTGGCTGTGGCTTCTTCAACTCTGATGTCATATCATATACTACTCTGGCAATGATACCATCAGAAGAAGAGTGGATTTCATACCACATAAAAAAGTGGGCAGAACTATAGAAAGTTTTTGAACAATCACTGACAGGATAATGCCAATAAGTATCAATGGAAAACTTAGCAACATGACACTTCTGTAAGTATATGCTCCTACTGTGGACTCAACAGTAGAGAACATCAACAAATTCTACACTGAAATGCAAGAATCTCTGAAACACCAAAGAAAGACACTGTCTATATTGTTGGAGATTTCAATGCAAAAGTGGGAGAAATGGAAGAAACCGGGATCACAGGCAAGTTTGGTGAACAAAATAAAACAGGAGAACTTCAGCTAGGCCAAGAGCAACAGTTAATCATAATGAACATGTGGTTTGAACAACCCAAGCAATGACACTGTATTTGGACTTCACCAAATGGAGACTATTGAAACCAAATTGACTACATATTATTCCAAAAGAAATAGAAAAGTTCCATCCTTGCCAGAGGAATTGAATGAGATATCCTGGAGGAGGTGGTAGTATGGGCACTCAATTATTTGCCTAATTGCAAAACCCCAGGAGTTGATGGAATTCCTGCAGAGTTGCTGAGACCACAGCCAACAAAAGCACTGACGGTGCTTTGCCAAAGTGTATGGAATTCTAGTCAGTGGCCAAAAGAATATAAAAAGTTAATAACCTAATACCAAAGAAAGGGGATATGAAAGACTGTTCCAGTCACCAAACCATAGCCTTGTTACTGCACGTGAGTACATTTTTTTTGAAGATAATCCACCAACAGTTGAATCCAACAGAACTGCCTGCACAAGCAAGATTTCAGAAAGGAAGAGGAATGCATGATCATATTGCCAATCTACATTGGATGATTGACATTGGAAAGAACAAAGAAATACCAAAAACTCCTCTACATGTGCTTCATTGACTGTATAAAAGCCTTCCATGACAAGCTCTGGAAGTTCCTCAAAGAAATATCAACACACCACTTCCAGCTCATTCAATCTTTATACTCTGATCAGACAGCCATTTAAGAACTGAATATAGAGATACAAAATAGTTCAAAATTGAAAAAGGCACTTAGCGAGATGGCATCCTGTCACCTATACTTTTCAACATATACACAGAAATAGTTATGAGAAATGCACATTTGGGAGAACCTACCTTTGGGTTAAAATTGGTGGTAGGAATATCAACAACCTTCAATATGCAGATAATCAACATTGTTCCCAGAAAGCAAGGAAGATCTGGAGTGGCTAATCCTGAATGAGAAAAATTTGGACTGCACTTTAACATCAGGAAAACAAAGATAATGATAATTGCAGAGAACACACAGGTCAGAGTGCAGATGAACAATGAGACCATCAAAACAATAAAGGAATTTATCTTCCTGGGCTATAAAATTGACCAAAGTGGTGACTGCAGCCTGAAATCAGAAGGCGTATGGCACTCGCAAGAACTACAATACCTTGCAGTTATAAGAGCCACATGAATAACATCTGGAAGAGTAAAAACATCAATCTCACAACCAAATGCAAATTAGTTAATGCAATAATTTTTCCAATTGCTTCTTATGGCTGTGAAACTTGGACTCTGAAAAAGACAGACAAGACAAGGGTGGACACCTTTGAACTCTGGTGTTGGAGGCAAATATTGGCACATTCCCATGGACTGCAAAAACAATAAAGAAGTTCTAGGCTGAACCTCACAAAAAATATTACTTAAGATCGCTAAACAGAGATCGTCATACTTTGAACATGTCATGAGAGCTGACTCACTTGAAAAATCAGTTGTGCTGGGAGTGATCAGTGGAAAAAAGAGAAGGCCCATTCTAGTATCTGCCAGCTGGACGCTATATAAAGGATGACACCGGGATAATCTTGGCAGATTTGAAGGAGGCAGCACAAGACAGAGGGGCATGGAGAATGCTGTTCCATACAGTGGCTGAGGATCAGACATGGCTGAATGGATGATGATGATGTAATAACTTCTTACATATAAAGCAACTCCACTCACTCCTTTGTTAGATCTAATCCTTTTGAACAGTTAATATACATCCAGCACTACACTCCAGTCATGAGTTTCTTTTTTTTTCTGAGTCAACATTTATTTATTTATATATAAACATTTTTAATACAGTGTATTGTCCAGGCATACCATTTTACAAAAGAAAAGAAAAAATGATAGCAATCGTAGTAGTACAACAAAATGATTCTAACCATATTTATAATTATGTTAGATTATTTATAATCCTATTGATTGTATTAGCATACTTATAGTTACAAACAACATTCATGTTTAACTTATACATAACAATGCTCTTTCTTCATCTAATTTCTACCTCTTATCTCTAACCATTAATAAAACCTATTCCATGTTAAATAATACTCTGTATCTTCTTTATCTTTCAATGTCAATCTATCCACTGCTGCACAATCCAATATTTTCTGAATTATATTTTTATCTGATGGGGTGGTGTTCTCATTTTTCCAATATTGTGCAAATACAATTCTTGCTGCAGTCAATACATGTAATATTAAATATATAGTCCCTTTATCATAGATTTTTGGTATTATACATAACAAAAATATTTCTGGTTTCAAATCTGCTTAATCATCTTTTCCAACCATGTGTTTATTTTTATCCAATATTTTCTTGCTCTCATACATATCCACCACATATGATAATAAGTACCTGGGATCTGATTACATTTCCAACATTTGGTGGACATGTTACATTTTTTTGTTAGTCTTCCTGATGGCAAATGGCATCTATAAAACATTTTATAAAGATTTACCTTATATGCAATAGCCATTGCTAGTCTGTAATTCCTATCCCACAGTTTTTGCCGTTTATCTAGTTCTATAGTATAGCCAGTTTTTCACCCATATGTTCATTGTTTCTTTAACTTGTTCATCTTCCATTTTAAAGCTTAATAAATAATTATATATTTTTCTTATCAGTTTTTCATCTGTTCCTAATAACATCTTATCAAATGTTGTTGGTTCTTTATAAAAAAACCCATGTTTTCGCATCTTTCTCATATCTCGATTGTATTTGCAAGTGTGGCCAGCAAGCTAAGTCCACCCCTTGATTTTGTAGTTCCTGTCTAGTTTAAGTTCACCATTCTGATTTAAAATGTCTTTATAAAATACATTTTTTCCAAGTTAATAAGATTTGGATGTATCAATGCTTCCATTGTAGAAAGCTAGACTGATATTTTTCTACAGTTTTGTAATTTATTTTTTTCCCATACTAAAAGTAAAGCATTCCTCACATAATGTCTTTGAAAATATCTATGTGCAGTACTCCTTCCATACCATACAAAAGCATGCCTTCCTAATTGAAGATCATCCCTCCAATAATAATAATAATAATAATAATAATAATAATAATAATAATCTATGACTCAAATTTATCCATTCTTTTACCCCTGTAAATACAGATGCCTGATGCCTCTCAATCTGGTTGCCTAAAATCCCCATTGCCTTTAGACTCCTGTAACATTTTCAATTTTATTCTTGCTTTTTTCCCTTGTCGTATATATTTCAAAAAAAATTATTTAATTCTTCAAAATACTTTTTTCTCTACTTTTATCAGTATTGCTTAAAATAAGAAAAGTAACTTTGGTAATATATTCTTCCTATCATTGATAGTTGCAAATTCTTCCATTTCTCCAAGTCCAACTTAATTTGTTGCATTAATTTTGTGTAGTTATCATCTTTAATTGTTGCACATCTTGCTGTTAAGTGAATGCCTAAATATTTCACTTTCTTTACCATTTGAAGGTCTGCTTTCTTTATCAGTTCATTTTTCTGTTTAACTGTAAGGTTTTTCTTAGTATTATTTTAGTTTTTTCTTTGTTTATTTTTAATTCTGCAACTTCTCCATATTCCTTGATTTTCCCTCTCAATCTGGGGCCAGTTTCTAATGGTTCTTCTAGTATAAAAACCCAGATCATCTGCAAATGCTTGTACATATCAAATGGAAAAGAAAAAATATATAATTCAGGAGTTCTATAAGAAGCTATATGATCATAAAAAAATACCAGAGGAAAAAAAATAATACAATATTTGGACAAAGCCAACCTACCAAAAGTATCTGAAATGGTGAAGAATATGTTGAATGAAAGAATAACAATGGCAGAATTAGTAGAGGCAATTAAAAGACAAAAGAATAACAAAATATAAGGTCCATATGGTCTATCAGCAGAAATGTATAAAGATTTACAAGATACATTGAGTTTGCCAATGTTAGAGGTACTGTATATAATGAAGTTTTATTAGAAGCCAAGATACCACATACATGGACAGAAGCCAATATCATTTTAATTCCAAAAGAAGATTCAGACAAATAAAAAATTATAGCCTAATATCCTTATTAAATACAGATTATAAAATATTTGCTTCAATAATACTTGAAATACTAAAAAATATTCTGAATGAGTTTATACATTCTGACTAAAATGGTGTTTTTTTTAACCTAAAAGGTAAATTAGAAACAACGTGAGAATAATTTTAGATACACTGGAGTACTATGAAGTATATTGTGAAAAACAACTAGCTTTAATATTTTTAGATGCTCAGAAAGCATTTGACAATGTAAATCGGCAATTTATGATACAACAATTAAAATGTATGGATTTTGGTTAAAAAATGTATAAATATGATTAAGGCAATCTACACAAACCAGAGAGCTAAAGCGATGATGATATGTGACAGAAAATTTCTATATAAAAAAGGCACAAGACAAAGATGTCTACTATCCCCACTACTATTTATATTAATACTGGAAATGTTAACTAGAAATATTAGACAGGATCCAAAAACAAAAGGAATGGAAATAAAAAAAAGAAAAATACAAACTCCAGTCTTGAATTTCATTCTCCCATGTAATGGCAACCGTGAGTGGTGCAGTGGCTTACAGGTGGACTCTCACAATCAGGAGGCTGTGAGTTTGATCCTAGGTAGCGGCAGATATTTCTCTCTGGGCACTCCACCTCACAAGGGATTACAGGTTGTTAAAACACACACAACCCACACAAGTAATGCCAATAGCTTCACAGTTTAATGTTAATTTTCGTGGTACTAAGAAAGTCAAACAAAAACAAACTAAGGTTTTTTTTTATTCTTAGAAATAATTTTGTTAATTTTTAAATTTAATTTTTGACTGCTAAAGAGTATTGTTTAGAAAAGTAGGGTGCAACAAAATTATTGGGGGTTTCTATTTGAATCATGAATGATAAAAAGTGCTTTTATCTGAAGATATATCCATCATGTATGTTTTAAATTAGCACTCTAGATAACATAAAATGCCAATAAGAAGAAATCATAATTAGCTGTAAGTGAGACTACGAAATGAATGCAACTGATGAACCAACCGACACACTGTTTGTATATATGTATGGAAGAGAGCTGATGTTTTTACGTTTTGTTTGTTTTGTTTGTTTTTTAAAAATCAATAAAATTGTTTTAAAAAAAAAAGAAGAAATCATAATTAGCTCTTGGCTACCCATTCCCTGAAAATACTTCAATAAATCTCATCTACCTTTTGCATTGGTTTAATTTGAAGCCATGGGATTCAATAGCAATTAATAAACATGGTTGGACTTGACTTAATCCAGCAAAAACTTGATTAATAAGCACACATGCTGTGGAAATAAATGTTGGTGGCTTTAATAAAATGTGGGATTGGGCAGGTGCGGGGGAAGGGAATAGAAGCAGCAATGATGATAAACCTAGTTGAATGACGAATGTCTGTAAGGAAACAAGCATGATCAGAGAGCAACCAAAGACTCTACAGTTAAACAGTGAACTACATATATTCTCTTCTATGACATGTCACAATCTTGTGACATGTTTCAGGAAACCATAGTGCAAACATGTAAAAACTACAAAGAGCAACTAAGATGATTAAGGGGCTGGAGACAAAAACGTATGAAGAACGGTTGCAGGAATAGGGTTTAGCTAGTCTAGAGAAAAGAAGGACTAGTGGGGACATGAAAGCAGTATTTCAATATTTGAGAGGGGGTCAACTTGTTTCCCAAAGCACCAGAAGGTAGAATAAGAAACAATGGATGGAAACTAATCATGGAAAGAAGCCACCTGGAATTTTGGAGAAACATCCTAACAGTGAGGACAATTAACCAGTGGAACAGCTTGCCTTCAGAGGTCATGGGTACTTCATCACTGGAAATTTCCAAGAAAAAACTGGACAACTACCTATCTGAAATGGTATAGGGTCTCTAGTTGAGATAAGGGTTGGACTAGAAGACCCCCAAGGTCCCTTCCAGCCCTATCCTGGTTGATTGACAGTTGTTCAGTAGCTGACATTTAATTCCTGAATGAAATCTCCATCATCTCTGTTAAAACAATCCTTGATTCTCTCTGGCTCAACAGTTATAATAAAGTTTGATTATGATCATGTTTCATATCATGGATTATGTCATGTCCTTCCTTTTGGTTTTTCCATTACAGTATAGAATTTGAAGATAGTAAAAGTATATGCATGTTTTTAGGAGTTGATTTCCCACTGGAAACTCAGACTTACTTTATCAGATGCAGAGTGGTTAAACTGGTATAGAACTTAAATTGTAATGTGGAGGGAGGGGTGGGGACAGAAAAGGGGAAGAAGTTGGTTATGAAAATGGAGGTAATATGTGAGATAAATGATAAGCAGTTCAACAATTAATAAGTTGCAATATGTTAAAAAGCCTTTGTATTTGTTAAGACCTTCTGAGATTGCTTGAAACTTATTGAACTCAAAAAGTTCAGCAACAAAAATTTGGGATGTTTTCTAAAATGCCAATAATCTGAATTGCCGAAGGGAATTCTCATACCAAATTTTTCTTAAGCTTTGCTCAATGTCTTTTAAATTAGAAAGAGCTAAAAAGAAGCTAAAATTTTCACATCCTGTTTTTCAAGATAATAATTTCCTCAAAAAGAGTTTTAGTAGTATACAAATCATAAATAAAACTATAATAAATAATATTTTAAAACAAAGAAAGATACTTTTAGAATCCTTCTCACATGGTAGTTTTTAATAATGGTCAAGTTGTACCACTTGCTTCAATAATGGCAGAAAGACTTAAACAATACCTGAATAACTTTATACATGTTGATCAAAATGGATTTCTGTCTAAGAGACATATTAAAGACAACATAAGAATAATTTTGGACACTCTAGAATATTATGAAACTCACTCAGAGAAGCAAATGGCCTTGGTATTCTTAGATGCACAAAAAGCTTTTGATAATGTAAACTGGCAGTTTATGATACTATGAATGGGTCAGATGGGCTTTGGAGAAAGATTTATAAGAACAGTTGAGGCAATATATCAAAAACAATCTGCTAAAGTGGTGATTAATGGAGATTTGATGAAAAATATTAATATTGAAAAAGGAACTAGACAAGGATGCCCTTTATTGCCATTATTGTTTGTCTTGACTTTGGAGGTATTAGAAATATTAGAGACAATGGGGAAATAAGGGGAATGAAAATAAAAAAGAGGAATATAAGCTACAAGCTTTTGCAGATGACTTGCTTTTTATATTGGAGGAACCATTGAGATCAATGCCTAAATTGTTCAAAAAAATTGAAGAATATGGACAGGTGGCAGGATTGAAAATAAATAAGGATAAAACCAAGATATTAGTTAAGAATATGACAGGAAAACAAAAGGCTGTTTTGATAGAAGGACTGATTATACATTCAGATTATAAACAAAATAAAATACCTAGGAATATATTTAACTGCAAGATGTGGAACTTTGAAAGAAGACAATTATGTTAAACTTAAAAAACAGATTGCAATAGATCTAAAAAACTGGCAGAATCTACAATGATCTTTGATAGGGAGAATATCTACAATTAAGACGAATATATTACCAAGGATACTATATCTGTTATGGATTTAAATAAAATAATATTAAAATACATATGGCAGGGGATGAAGGCAAGAATTAAACTTAAGTTGTTACAAGATGCTAGAATAAGAGGAGGATTTGGTTTACCTAATTGGGAATTATATTATGAGTCAAAGAATGGGTTTTGTTAAGAAATGTGAAATTATTAACATTAGATGATCATGATCTATTACTGGGATGGCATGCTTTTTTACGGTATAAAGAAAGTAAAACTCATGGTTAATTCAAGAGACATTATATACGAGATTCTTTATTGTTGATATGGGAAAAAATAAGAAAACAACATTATATGAAAATTCCAGTCTGGTTGTCAACTACAGAAGCATTTGCATACCCAGTTGTTTATAGAATGGAACACATGGATAGATATGGTGAAATTTTAAATGAAAAGGATGGACTCAAATCTAAACAAGAACTAGAGGAGCAAGAAATTAAGATGAATTGGTATACATATATGCAAATACATTCTAGGTATGACAAAGATTGCAAAACAGAGGGGTTTTATAATGAACTTACAGAACTGGATGAAATTTTAACAGGTACCGATGAGAAAAAGTTTAAAAAATTTTATGGTTATTTACTTGGAATTAAATTGGAGGAAGAATAAGTTAAAGAAACAATGATTGCCTGGGGAAGGAATTTTGGACATGGAATAGATTTAGATAAATGGCAAAAACTATATTCTCGAAATTATAAATTGACAATGTCGGTAGGGTATAAAGAGAATTTGTATAAGATGTTTTACAGGTGGCATTTACCCCCAGCACGAATAGCAAGGAAGTTCAAGAACAAATCGGAGAGATGTTGGAAGTGTCATCAGATATCTGGATCACATTATCATATGTGGTGGATGTGTGTGGAAGTTAAGAGATACTAGACTAAGATTCATACATGGCTTGAAAAAATGATGAAGCTGCATATAGACTTGAAACCAGAGATATTTTATTGGGTATCTTGCCTGAAGGATACAGTAGAGAATTGATGTATTTGATTATAAATGTGTTAACGGTGGCTAGAATTGTATTTGCTAGAAATTGGAAGAGTGAAAAAATTCCAATAGAAGAAGAGGTGATTAAGAAAATGATGGAATGTGCAGAAATGAATAAATTGACATTAGCAATCAGAGAGCAAGAAGATAAAGAATATTATAAAATTTGGGATTTATTTTATCAATGGCTAGATAAGAAACTAGAGAAGTAAACTATGTTATGGAAAGGAATAGTATAATATGTAAGATATGATGTATCTTACATCAGATGATGTAATTATGTTGAATATAAGGAAATGAATTGTATGATCCCAGGTTTGTTAAAATAGAGATTTGCTCGATAAGAAATATATACATTTTTAGTTGGGTCTAACAACAATACAATAATAACACAATATAACATAATATAATATGTATAGTTGACTTATGTAATATGAATGTCTGTTTGGAATGGAAGACTGTTGATACTGTGATATTATATGAAATAAATGTACCAACCGACACACAGTATTTTGAAAGATGGTTTATGTTTATGTTTTATGTTTGTGTTTGTTAGTGTTTGTCTTTAAAAATAAAAATAAAAAACTTTATAAAAAAAGTTGTACCACTTGAGACATTACTTATCTTATTTGTCTCTCTGCATAGATCATAGTACCAGGGCTTAAAAGTCTGTGCTGACCAATTGGCCCCCACCTTCACCTGAATCTTCAATAAATCACTAGAGATGTGCTATCTTCCTTCTTCCTAGTGCCAAAGAAGCCATCAAGGAACTGAATGACTACAGACCAGTTGCTCTAACATCTGTAGTTATGAAAAACTTCGAAAGGCTAGTGCTGCTCCACCTAAAAACCATCATGGATCCGCTGTTGGATCCCATGCAGTTTGCATATCGAGCAAATAGATCAACAGGTGATGCTGTTAAAATGGCTCTGCACTACATCCTACAACACCTTGAATCTCCAAATACCTACACAAGGGTCCTCTTTGTAGACTTCAGTTCAGCATTCAATACCATCATTCCAGACATTTTTCTAAGTAAATTAAACCAACTAGTGATACTTGAACACACTTGTAAATGGATTATAAGTTTCCTAACATACAGGAAGCAGAAGGTGAAGCTAGGCAGAATCACATCTGATACCTATACAATTAGCACAGGGCCTCCTGCAAGGCTGTGTGCTTTCTCTACTTCTCTTCTCCCTATATATTAATGACTGCATCTCAATTGATCCATCTGTTAAAATACTGAAGTTTGCAAATGACACAACAGTGATTGGTCTCATTTGAGACAATGATGAATCTGCATACAGACAGGAGGTTGTACAATGCCTCGTGGTGTAACTGGAATAATCTGGAACTGAACACACTCAAAACCGTAGAAATGGTGGTAGAATTTAGGAGAAACCCTCCCATACTACCACCACTTACAATACTAGACAACACAGTATCAACAGTAGAGACCTTCAAATTTATAGGTTCTATTATATCACATGACCTAAAATAGACACCTAACATCAAAAACTTCATCAAAACACAACAAAGAATGTTCTTTCTGCACCAGCTCAGAAAGCTCAAACTGCCCAAGGAGCTGCTGATACAGTTCTACAGAGGAATTATTGAATCTATCATCTGCACCTCTATGACTGTCTGGTTTGGTTCTGCAATCCAACAAGACAGACACAGACTTCAGAGGATAATTAGGACTGCAGGAAAAACAATTACTGCCAACTCCCTTCCATCGAGGACCTATATACTGCACGAGTCAAAAAGAGGGCTATGAAAATATTTACAGACCCCTCATATCCCAGACATAAATTGTTTCAACTCCTTCCCTCAAAACAACACTACAGAGTACTGCACACCAGAACAACTACACACAAGAACAGTTTTTCCCAAATGCAATCACTCTGCTAAACAAATAATTCCCTCTTCACTGTCCAACTATTTACAAAGTCTGCACTACTATTATTATTACCCTTCTCGTCACTCTTTATCCCCTCTGACTTGTGACTGTATGACTGTAACTTTGTTGCTTGTATCCTTACGATGTATAGTAACTATTCCCTAGCATGATTTGATTGCTTATTGTATCCTATGACTATCATTAAGTGTTGTACCTTATGATTCTTGACTCTTGACAAATGTATCTTTTCTTTTATGTATACTGAGAGTATTTGCACCAAGACAAATTCCTTGTGTGTCCAATCACATTTGGCCAATAAAGAATTCTATTCTATTCTATTCTATTCTATTCTATTCTATTCTGTTCTGTTCTGTTCTGTTCTGTTCTGTTCTGTTCTGTTCTGTTCTGTTCTATTCCATTCCATTCTATTCTGTCTTATAGCTAGGTGGAAGTGATGATTCTGAGGATGTGGGTGCACTCAATGGATTTGAGGAGTGTGTTGAATATTACTATCTACCTTCTTTCAGCAATCATCCCTACAGAATAATTTCAGTGATTATGTCATCAAGTAGGTGGAACAAAAGTCCAACTCAGGTTTCTGGGATGATTGAGGGGCTTATGTTTTCCTGTATTACAAAATAGTTTTCAGCCAATATATATTTTAATCCCTTAACCTCTGAGATTCCCCTCAGAGAATCAGTTTGATCAGATGGTTAAGGCATTAGGCTGGAAACCAAGGAGCCTGTGAGTTCTATAAAAAAGATCAATTTCACTGAAGTCTGCTTCACAGCATGCAGTGGGTATCCAACTGTATTTCACTTTGTTCCATACCCTAGTTATAACTTGGAAACAACAAATTAAAAGGGAAAGAATAATAAAAATACACCTAAAACAGTAATTTAGAAATAGAAGTAGAAATTAAAATGTAACTCACTTTTAAAAAGTTACTATGTGGAAAACATGAAACTGCACGGCTTGTTTTGAAATGCTTTATTCTGCTGCATAAATTACTTTTTAAATCATTGTCTGAACGGTTTTGGATTTTTAAAAATAAGAATATACACTATGTAACTAAGAGTTAATTCAGGTTAACTTCTAAGTCTCATTGCTTTTAAATGGAGAGTAAAATTATAGAGCCAATCTGTGTAACTATGTCATATAAGAAGTTGTCATCTTCTGAATATCCTATATGAACTATCTTTACAGAAATTGATGCTTTGTTTGTGTTTGTTCTGTTCATTTCTCCTCCCTCCTTTTTATGGCAGGATGCCATCAAAATGAAGCGAAGCTGAAACAGTATGATGGCAGATCTGACAGACGTGTTTGAACAATCTCCATGGTAATTGGAGTCTCCGGGTAGATTGTTAATGCAGATCCGGCTTAATATCAGCCATCCCAATTTGGTCAGTTAGAAAAGAAAGACTCTCAAACCTATTGTTAACAAAGGTACACTTTACTAAAGTCAGATGGTTAGAGAGTAGCAAAGCTGGATCTGAAGTTTTCACCCAGTTAACTTTTCCCTTCTCCTCACCGTTCCCCTGATTATTTTAAATTGTCCAATAACATTCAAACAAATTATTTTGGTAACAGTCCCTGGCTTGGCAGCCTGGATGGTCTCACATTCCATTCCATGACCTTGGAATGGCTCCGGCTCCCACAGGAAAGCATTAAGAGTAGTTTCAATTCCCCACATCTCAGCCTCCCCTCTACCTCCCCATATCTCCCTCCCCCCCACTGTCTATGATAGACTTGCATAAAGCATGGCTGGTGTAACTGGATGGCAGTCCTGACACTTAGTGTTCTCTGCACATTTGATGAGTTCCTCTTCCATCCCCTCATCTAGATCATTGATGAAGATGTTGAAGAACATGGAGCCCAAGTCAGAATCTTGAGGTATCCTACTGCATGCTTCCCTCCATGTACCGTAGATACAATTCCATTGGGGACTACACACTGTAGTTAATCACCAGCTGCGAGTTCATCTGGTGATGATACTGTCTAACTTAACAAGAAGTAGGCTGTGGTGTACTTTGTCAAATGCCTTACTGAAATCCAAATAAATGAAATCCATAGTAATTGCCTGATCCACTAGTTTAATCACTTTGTTAAAGCAGGCAATAAGATTTGTCTGACATGATTTGTTTTTAACAAATGTTGGCTTCTTGTGAAGAATTAGGAATGATAGCTGTCTTCCAGTACTTGAAGGCTATCATTAGTTGATTGGGTCAACTCTAAAACTTCTGAGGTTAGGATAAGAAACCATGGGTGGAAATTCACTAATTTATCCAATTTATCTAGTCAAAGCATCTCATGCTACATTTTAGGGTGCTACAATTCACACCACAATCTAATCCTCTAACTTGATGAACAGCTTCTACCAGCTACCACCCCCACCCCACCTGCTGTGGTGTCCCCCATACTCTATGAGACCATCATCCCACTGGCACTCCCATGCAAGCTGCCCTGGATAGAGAATCCTGCTCCCATGCCTACCTTGCAAGCACCCCTGCACTGCACAGATCCTACAGGCACTTCGTCACAAGTACCTACCTCACCTGCCATGCAAATGTCCCTAGGCCTAGGATCCCACTGCCACCCCACCCCTCCTGCTACTGATGCCCTCAGAGCTTCCATGGAGGTCACAATCCTCCACAAGCACCCACATCTATTCCACCTGCCAAAATGCTCCCCACACCTCCACAACAGCCATGATTTTGTGGGCGCTTTTCTGTAAGTATTCACCCAAATCACCTGCAGCGACCACCTCATACAAGCACCATGGGCTGTTCTCTGTCTTACTATTGTCCCTTGTACTGCCTGCTGCTGTTTCCCTTTCACCTCCACAGATGCCACAGTAACATGGACACTTTTTCTCCAGCACCTACCCCTGCTCTGCTGCCTGCCACCATTGCCCCCTGAAAGCATCTGTGGGCTGAGGTTCTGTCTACCATCCCAGCCCCACCTGCCATGAGTGGGTGCATCACAAGTGGAACTAATAATCTCAAAGGGGAATTGGTTGTACAGATTTGTGCCATGGTGCATCATCTGCAATTAGACAGTGTGTGGGGACCGGTAAGGTAGTAGTCATGGTGGTATAACATGGATGAAGGCCTGCGGTGAGTCACCTGTGGTAGCGGGCTAGAGAAGGACAAATGCCCACTGACAAAGAGTTGGGTCAGAGAGGCCAGGATGAAGTGGTCAAGGCCCTGTTGCCATGATCAATTGTCTCATTCTGCTGGGAGTGCAGCTAATGAGTAGGTTAGCTTGGTTGCTCAACAGTAAAACACTGGTGAAGCAGGCACACCAGTGACTACATTTTCTGCATGCTTGAGGAAGAGCACCTCTTCCTTCCTTGTCCTTACTACTTTTTATACAGGGATGATTGAAAGCATCCTGTTGTATTGCATTAATGTTTGACTTGAAAGTATTACTGCTTTGGATAGGAAGACTGCGTGGAGAGTGTTGAGATCAGTGGAAAAGATTATTGGAAGCTCACTTCTTTCTATCCAGGACATTGCATATTAGCGCTGCTTGACCAGGAGCTTTGCACATCTTTTCCAGAATCGATTTTATGACCCAGGTCACTTAGGCAGATGCAGGCATCAATAAAGTCCTTTATTGCTCTGCTATTTCATGACATATGGCTCTTCAATGTCTGGTAAAGTTCCCACAACCGAACTTTCCCAAAGGCACAGTCAGTGCAACATAATCCCACAAATTGAACCCAAAGCCAAGTCACCAGAGCCAAGTCACAAGGCAGGGAGGAAGTCTATAATCCAGAAACAAGGGGCAAATCCACAAGGCAAGGTCTGTACATCATAAACAAGGTTCAAGAGTCCATAAGCAAGATTCAGAGTCCACAGGGTAGAAACACATTCCAAAGCAAGAATTTTTCCATGACCAGGGAAGTGCACACTGAAGCAAAACAATTGTTCTCAATGAAGACATCCTCCCTGGCTTCTGATTAAATCAGCTCAAGGCAGCTACTCCTTGTGATGAGAGATGGGGTGGCCTCCTCACCAGCTGCCTCGGAGACCTCCTTTGAGCTTCCCTCCACTCTACTTTCTGTGCCTTCAGATCAAGTGGGGGAGGTAGCTGCAGAGGGGAGAGGGATCTGCTACCTTTCATCACCACTGCTTGTTTGCAGTCAATTGTCCCATGTGTTTGTGAGGGCAGGCACTTCACCGAGCTGTCAATTACCTAATGATGGAGGGGCCTGGGACAGCATCATACTTAGCTCTTGGACTCTCCAGACATTCCAGGGGAGATGTGCTATCCCCGTCAGATGGTCCTGGTTCCAACTCCAAACCTGGATCCAATGGGACCATGACATCAGTGTTGCCTTCATGGTATCCAAAACAGAACAACTACATTCAACTTGGCATATTTGGTGTTGCTGCTATTATTACATTATTAGTGTTATCCTAAGAATTGTGACATTGCTTAGTGGGTAGCATTCCTTCTTTCAGGAGCAGGGCATTGGAATTTCATTTCAATATGTGCCACTGTGTATACCTATACTATCCTACCCTATCCTACCCTATCCTACCCTACCCTATCCTATCCTATCCTATCCTATCCTATCCTATCCTGATCTCTTCTCTTCTCCTCTCCTGTTATCCTCTTACCTTATTATCTTACCTTATAATCTCTTATTTTATCCTACCTTACCTTACGTTATCCTACCCTACCCTATCCATTATCTTACCCCACCCTGCCTTGCCTTGCCTTTTTATCTCATCTCATCTCACCTTACCTCACCTCATCTCACTATCTTATCTTGCTTGTCTTGTCCTGTTTTAATTTTATCTTAATCTTATTTCCTCTCATCTCATTTCATCTTAATCAAGTATTATACTGAAACTCATGTCTAAGGGTACATACAGGAATGCATAGTTCTTTAACAAGAAAAATGAGTAGTACCAAAGGAATCAAACTAGGATTGATCATTTATTTTAACCTATGTATTAATGACACACAAAATCTCTTTACTCTACTGATGGGCATGTAAATATTCTGCTTTATGCAGATGACAAAGTTTTATCTATACTCAGGACTTATTTTCATAGTTCCTGGCTCTCACATTTAAAGAGCAGTTCTTTAAGGGCTACAGCCTGTGGCAATGTCACCAGCCATAGTTATCTGGGTTCTCAAACCAAATCATAAAGGTATGTAACAGCAAAATAGTCCCAATGATCACATATGGCACAGAAATGGGGAGAGGGTATAGAAATGCCCCCTTATTGGAATATATACAGTTTACTTTTCTGAAATGTAACTTGGGGGTGTATAAATCCACATCAGCCCCAGTAGTAAGGGAAATGTTGGGCATATCCCCTATACAGATTCATTCAATTATTGGCTGAAGATCCTTTCCATGGACCCAGATAGACTATCTAAGCTATGCTTGAAGCACTTACACAACAAGCAACCTCATGCATGAGTCACTCAATTTTAAGTGTCATATGTCAATATGAACTCTCCCATTCCCAGTCTAATTAGTTCCAAAGGCTAAGGAAGTTTTCAACAAAGAGTTGTTGATGTGGTTGTCCAAGATGGTATTGCAGCATTTAAATGTGTTAAATCTCTGGCGCTGCTTACTGAAAACAAATCAGCCCCCAGTTAAAAAAATATTCATCAATTATCAACCTCAACATCTCAGAAGAACTTGTTCTAAACCTTGCTTTGAACAATTAGACTTCATGGTAAGACATGAGGAGATTGATGGAGTCCCAATTGAAGAAACAATGTACTGTATATGTACAGCATATCCATTGAAGACACTGGACACAATTCTGATGACTACAATTGTACTCTACAGAAAGGGCTGTTTATTTAGAACTTTATTTAAAAATAAATAATAATGAGAAATTTATCTAGAGAAATAGTCCTATTTGTTGCGAGGAACTAACCTACATATCACCAGTAAAACTGAACTCTTCATTTCAAAAGCAATCTTAAAGAGGACAGAATGTCTACATCAGATTGGTCTTAACTGTAGGGATGGTGATTTATTATGAAGTTCTGTTTTCTTTGTATCTATTTGCATTTTTTATTTGTTTTTATATTCTTGATATGTTGAATTGACTTAGTACACTTTTCTTCACAATAATTAGACTTTTTATTAAAACAAATAACCCTTTTCTGACAGATCTATTAGGGCACAAAGCTCTCAAATGGAGCTCATACATAATTTCTTGGAATATAGCGGAATGTTTTCCAAAAGGTCCAAATCTCTAAGGTTCAAAATTAGATTTAACAGTTATGGCAAGCTTATTCCTACCATAAATGATAATTCTGACTACTGAAACTCATTGTTTAACATTCTGCAGTTGCTTGATATTGAAAGCAATATCACATATTTCACAATGCAGCAGGGAGAATAGATATCCTAGTGGTTCACCTCTACATTATAACTGACAGTTTGTGCTAGAAACTAAGAGGGAACAGTAAGCAAACTCAGCATGAGTGTTAGCCAAACTGGCTAAATTATTCATTTGTGAATGAATTAACAGTTAAATTTAGCCCTTCTTTTTTCTGATTAAAGTATACAGACATGGTTCCTCATTCTTTAAAATGAATCTCTGTTCTAATGTTTTACTTTATGCTATTTTATGCCTTAGAATGTTTTGAATATGTATTTATGCAACTGACATGAATTTTCCAATTGGGGCATCACCTTTGGTGAGGGTTTTGTCCTTTTTAAAATTTAATTATTTCTCAAGTTAAACTTTATTCCATATCTCATATCATCGGAGAGCAGGATTATAAAATGTGTGGTCCTGATTTTAACAGAATAGAATAACAGAGTTGGAAGGGATCTTGGAGGCCTTCTGGCCCATCTCCTGCACAAGCAGAAAACCCTATACGAGTGATGGCGAACCTATGGCACGTGTGCTGGAAGTGGCACACAGAGCCATTTCTGCTGGCATGTGAGCCCTCAACTGGAACAGATCCACATGCACACATGCCTTTTGCCAGCCAGCTGAGTGTCCGGTATCTGCTGCGCATGTGCGGGGGGGCGAGAGACGTGTGGGAGATGCATGCACATGTGCAGAGGGTGGGGCATGCACGGGGGTCACACATGCATGCACAGGGAGGCAAGGGTGTCTCACATGCATGTGCAGAGGTGCGTGGTGCATGCAGGGGTCACACGTGCATGCGCAGGAGGGTGGGGGGTCGCGCATGCATTGCATTATGGGTGCAGGCACACATGAGTGCGCGCAGTTTTGGTACTCAATGATGAAAAGTCTAGCCATCACTGCCCTATACTATTCCAGACAAGTGGCTGTCCAGTCTCTTCTTTAAAAAAAGAGTGATGTCGCACCCACAACTTCTGAAGGCAAGCTGTTCCACTGGTTAACTCTTCCCACTGTTAGGAAATTTCTCTTAGTTCTAGGCTGATTCTCTCCTTTATTAGTTTCCATCCGTTGTTTTTTGTCTTGTCTTCTGGTGTTTTGGAAAATAGGTGCCAATTACAAATCCATTTGGTGGAGATGCTGTCTGTCCCACTTTTCTTTTTTTAGCTTACCAAGAATACATTGTGGTCTACTTTGTTAAATGCCTTACTGAAATCCAAGTATATTATGTCTACTGTATTTTGTTGGCCCGCTAATTTAATCACTTTGTCAAAGAATGAAATAAGATCTGTTTGGCATGAACTGTTTTTGACAAGCCTGTCTTGGCTTTTGATTATAACTTTGTTTGCTTCTAGACATTTGCAGATCTGTTGCTTGATTATCTTTTCCAAGATCTTCCCAGGTATTGATGTGAGGCTGATTGGTCTGTAGTTTCCTGGATCTATTCCCTCCCCCCCCTTTAAAGATGAAACCACACCAGCTCTTTTCCAGTTCTTTGGTAGTTCCCCAATATTCCAGGATCTATGAAAGATATGGTTCAATGGATCCAAGATCTCATCTGCCAGCTCCTTCAGAACTCTGGGGTGCAATCCCAGTGATTTGAACTTGCCTAGAGAGGATAGGTTGTTCTCTTACCATTTTCTTGTCTATTTTCATTTATATTCCTAGTCTGTCTTTTATGGTTATGTTTTGGTATGTTAAACTGTATTATCTTTTTGTGTAAAGACAGATGGAAAGAATAAATTAAGCAGATCAACTTTCTCTCTATTGCCTCTACTTCCTTGCCATCTCTCTTTAGAAGACTGATTGTTTCCTTGACTTTTTTCTTGTTTTTTTATATGCTGAAAAAATTTTTTTTTAAAAAAAGTATTTTTGACATTTGTTGCAAGTCTTACTTCATTCTAAGCTTTAGCTGTTCAGACTTCATCTTTGCAAGTTCAGGCTATTTGTTGGCATTCTGCCTTAGCTATGTGTCTCTCTTTCCATTTTTTGTACTTATTCTTTTTGTTTTTCATTTTATCAGAGATTTCTTGATGTAGCCACACTGGGATTTTTCTTGGATCTCTTGTTTTTTACCCCCAGTGATATTGAGTTGGATTGTGCTTTCATAATCAGTTTCCCAAGTTTCTTGAGTTTTTCCTCTTTAAAATTTTAATCCATGGAATCCTTCTCAAGATCTGAGTTTGTTAAAATCAGTTCTTTTAAAGTCTAAGACACTGGTTTGATTATATTCTGTTGTTTGTATTTGCATTATATTAAATTCCAGTATGACATGGTCACTCTCTCCCAAAGTTCCAGCCATTTCAACCCTCTCTATCACTTTTCTATTAGGTCCGGTATAGCTGTCCTTGAAATACCCTTCTTTACCTTTTGTATGACTAAGATGTTAGGTTGGTTAGGAACCTATTCGATCTCCTATTTGAGGCAGAGTTTATCTCTCAGTTGATGTCAGGATCATTAAAGTCACCTGTTACTATTGTGATGTGTTTTCTACAAACAGTTGTTAATTGGTTAGGAAAAACTTCATCTATTTGTTCTGCTGGGTTGGTTGGACTGTAGTATACATCTATGGCAATGTAAGTTCTTTTTTCTTTTATATTGACCCATATGTCCCATATAACAAGGCTTTCATCCTTGGTTTTGTGCCTTTCTGTAGAAATATGGTGATCTCTTTCATATAATACAACTCCACCTCCAGGTCTGTTTCTTTTGAACAGTTTGTATCCTTCCAGGAGTACATTCCAGTCATGAATTTCATTCACCAACTTTCGGTAATGGCAACTATAACACACTTGTCCTGTCCTTGTGTGCTAATACTTCAAATTTGCCTTGTTTGTTGCCAGAACCCCTTTAAGTAGGTAATGCATGGTCTGGGAATCCAAATTTCACTTGGCAGCACCAATTCTTAAGCCGGGGTTCATTTCTAAAATTCTTTGTTACCTCATTGGTTGCTGATCGTTCCTTGGAAGTATAGATGAAAACACTACTTATGCTTTTCTCCCTAACTTTCTTCCTAAGTTGCTCATAATTTCTCAATATTGTAGTTGTAAGTCAAGGGCTATCTATAGTAATAAGTGGGGTTGATTATTTTAGTAATTTTTTTTTAATTATTTCAGCCATATATTTGATTTTTGCTCCTGGGAGACAACATACTCCCTAGACTGAATGTCTGGTCTACAGATGGCTGATTCTGTTTCCCTGATAATTGAATCTCCTATCATCAACACTCGCCTTTTTTCCCCTAGGGAAATCTGAGCTACTTTTCTTCCTTTCAGAGGAGTACTTGTTGATGCATTTTTTCTAGAGACACTTGATGATGGCTTTTTTCTAGGTGTCTGCATGCTTTCTCCAAACTCTACCCTTCCTCTGCTGCTGTTTCCAGATTTATTTATTCAGTTGATATGATCACTCTTCCTAACAGATTTATGGGTTCATCAATTGTTGTAGGCAAAGCAATCTGCTATGGCCCCTTTATAACTTGTAGAACATCAACTCCTAGAATTTCTGAGCCAGCATACTCTATATACATTGCACCAAGGACTTAATATGCTTTCTTTTCTGGTTTTATTGCCATCCCTCTTTAACTTGGTGGCAGTTCAAGCCAGGGAGGCACAGTGGCACATAAGTGGGATATATCTGTCTTTACAGTGCAACAGCAAGTCTCCGGATCCCTTTGGGTTGATTTGAAAGCACTTCCTGGATCATACCATCTGGGCATTTTGCAAATTAAAAAGTAATGTGAAATGAAGTACAATGTCTTTTGAATCAGCCACTATGTCAGTTAACTGTATACAACATAATAATTTTATTGTCCCTTGCTTGGAGAAAAGAAGAGTTACTTATTCATTTATTTATTTATTTATTGCTAGCAGTAACTTTGGGTATATTAATTCCATTTGTTCAATGATACCCTTTTGATTTCCCCCACTTCCATTCACTGCCCATAAGGCTGGAATGTTGAAATTTTTTTGGATGACTTTATAATTCAACATGATCTGGGATTAGCATTAAAAGCGCATAGCAGTGGCTTTGAACTCTGAAAATATAAGATCCTCCACTCTAAGTTGACCATACCATACAATTATTAGGTTCTGGCCTTTCTCAGAGACATTTACATGTTGAGGGCTGCCATTTTTGTTAAAGAAACTGATGCACACCTCATACAGCATTCCTTTTGAATAGTTAAATCCATCAATCTAGCCATTGTACCACAGCGCCATTCTATCTTACAGTATTGTTCAAAAGATAAAACATTTGTCTGAGGTTTTTGGAGAAAATACAAATGGAAAATGAATGGTAAAATAAATAAATTAAACCAAATTTGCAAATGACATTTGCCTGTATTGATTATTATTCTGGAAGTATAATGTTTTGTATCAAGTGAGGAGGGGATTATTTGCCAGGCTGTAACACATTAGTATTGTTCTACAATGGAACCTTGGGTCATGAATGCTTCTGTCTGTGACCAAGTTGGACCACAAAAATTTGGGGAAATTGTTGCTTCTGGTTGCAAACAGATCCTCAGATGCGGATCAGTACAGCCACAGCGATTTCCCCTTCCGTACATATGCAGAATTGTAGACACATGCGCAGTTAGTTTCACTTCTGTTTGTGACCAAATCAGGTTGCGACTGAAGTCCTGGAACGGATTACAGTCGCTACCCAAGGTTCCACTGTATTTTATAGCTTTTGATAGCAGATTCTCTATTCCCTCTGCCCAATTGAAATAGTGTTCAATTATGAACATAATTTTTATAATTGGTTTTAGGTGTATTTTAGAAATATGCTTTTGTAATTCAAGCAGCTGATGCTATTTGGAAACAATAGTTTCTTCTGTATGGTTATTTAAGCATCACTTTACAGTTATATCACCCATGCAGTTGAATATATTGTAGAAGACTCTAAAATCCATCTGCTTTTTTTGAGGGGGGAAGCAATATTATGAAAATTAAAAGAACCACATTTCAGACTATGGTTTAAACTATAAAAACTATAAAAACTTTAAACTATGGTTTATTGAATCTGAAATGCAGTTCTTTTAATTTCCAATATTTCAGAAATCTTGCATGAAATATAATGATTTCACAAGGAAATGTAAATATTAAAAAAACCTCTGGTTATTTTGGTCCTGTGCTTTTTCATTTTTCATTTCATGTAGTCACCTGGAGAAAAATAGATATAAATGATAGGATTGAGAAGCCTGCCTTGACCATGATGACACATCAGAGATATTTTATTTTTGTTTTCACTGGGATCAGCAGGGCATCTGAAATTGGGAAAAAAGTGTTTTGCTCTTAAACTTAATTATAATGGTTAAACTATGAACTGATGATACAACACAACAGCAGCTCGGATTTACTTTTTCTCCTCTTGTTTTATACTATCTGCAAATGTTTACAAATTATTTATTTTTATGAACTGAATGATCCTCTATTTTCAGATTTATTTCACTTTACTTTCTTTTTAAATACTATCCCCAAAGTAAGGCTACAAATTTTTGAACTATAAAACCAGGCTGCAAATATTTGAGGATATTTGTGAACTGTGAACTGGGGAACTGAGACTTTTAAAAAAGTAAACCTAATTTGTCCTTGCTCCATTGAATACAAGCACTATTTCAACGTGAGTCACAAGAGGGAGCAAAAGACTAGTTTCAGTAAAAGACTAATCTTTAACAGAAAGTTGTGTGGTTCTGGGATAAAAGACTTCTATTTTTATACTTCCTTTTGTGGATTACAAATTGTATCTTGACTATGACTTATTTTGCTTTTAAATTTTATTTCAACATAAACCACAAGAGGGAGCATAAGATTACCTTTTATTTCAATATTGAAAGGGGGGGAAACCAATGTTTAAATATTTTTAAATGTTAAGTTAAATTTTAAAAATATATATAAAAGAAAAGGCCCAAAGGCTATAAAATTTAAAGGAAAGAAGGGACCTCTTAAGTATTACTACAACTACTTTTTAAATAACCTTTACCTTAATTGTGATCTAATATTTCATAATTTTTGTTCAGTTGATATTTTATCTTTTGTTTAATTCTTTTATTTATCTGTGGATTACAAACCATAATCCATATGTAATCCTGATGTAGTCCTGGTGATTTATATCCATCAAGATCTGACAGGGGTTTTCTTATTCATTTTCTTGTTTATTTTAATTTTAATTTCTAGTCTGTCTTTTACAGCTGTTTTTGGGAGGATGGGCTATATTTTCTTTTTGCATGAAGACTGATACAAAGAATGATTTAAGTAGCTCTGCTTTCTCTATATTGCCTGTTCTCTCTTTAGTGGATCAATTGGTTCCCTGACTTTTTTTGTTTGTTATTTATATGTTGAAAGAAACATTTTAAATTATGTTGGACTTTTGTTACAAGTCTTTGTTCATTCTGAGCCTTTGCTTTCCTGACTTCATTTTTGCAGATTTAGGCTATCTGCTGATATTCTGACTTAGTTATGTGTCCCTCTTTCCATTTTTTGTACTTATCCTTTTTGACAGATAGGTCTTTAAGCAACCATGCTGGTTTCTTCTTGGATTTCTTGTTTTTCTTTTTCAGTGGTATTGTGATGGATTGGGCTTTTATTATTATATTTTTCAGATGTCTATGGAGATTCTCTGTCATCCAGGTCACAGTTGTTCCAAAGTTGCTTTTTCATGAGGCAACTGGACTTTCTGTTTTTTTCTTTGAAGATGTTTCACTTTTCATCCAAGAAGCTTCTTCAGCTCTGACTGGATGATGGGAAATGGTGCTTCTTGCATGAGAAGTAAAATGTCTTCAAAGAAAAAAAAAACAGAAAGTCCAGTTGCCTCTTGAAAAGCATCTTTGGTATATTTTTTTCATTTTCCCATGCTTCTTAAGTTGTTTTCCTCTTTAGGATTTTTGTCCATGGAATTTTTATTAGGCTCTGAGTTTGTTAAAATCAGCTCTTTTAAAGTTTAAGAAAAGGGTGGATTATATTCTATTGCTCGTGTTTTCATTATATTGAATTCCAATATGACATGGTCACTGTCACCCAAGGTTCCAGTGACTTCAACTCCTTCTCTTCTTCTCTGTTAGTAAGAATTAGGTCCAATGTAGCTTTTCCTCTAGTTCCCTCCTCTACCTTTTGGATGTCAAAGGTGTTAGCTAAGATGGTTAGGAATCTGTTCAATCTCCCACTGGTTGCAGAGTTTGTCTTCCAGTTGAAATCAGGGTAGTTAAAGTCCCCCCAGTACTGCTGTGGTATGCTTCCTACATACATTTGTTAATTGAATAGCAAAGAGATCATATATTCCTTCAGCTTGGTTGAGTGGTCTGTAATATACACCTATAATAACGTCATTCCCCCCTTTTATTTAGAACCCACGTGGATTCTAGGAGGTTTTCATCCTTGATTTTGTGTATTTCTGTAGTGATGTAGTGATTTTTTATATATAATGAAACTCTTTTGTTAGATATGTTTCTTTTGAATAGTTTGTATTTTTCCATCAATACATTCCGGTCATGCGTTTCATCCCACCAACTTTCAGTAATGGCAACTATATCATATCTGCCTTCATGTGCTAATACTTCCAGTTAACCAGGGGTGAAATTCAAAAATTTTCCTACTGGCTCTGTGGGCGTGGCTTGATGAGCGTGGCTTGGTGGTCATGTGACTGGATGGGTGGGCATGGCCAAGTCGATGTCACTTCTTTGCCCTTGTTGTTGTGTTGCCCTCTCTCTCTCATCTCAGGCAAAGATGTTGCGTGGGGGAGGCTTGACCCCCAGGAGCTGCAAAGCATTTGCCGCCCCTTTGGCACCTGCCAAACCTCCTCCTTCCCACTGGGCATGCGAGCACTTCTGGCAAGGAGGAAGAGAAGCGCAGTGGGAGGAGGCTTGGCGGGTGCCAGAGGGGTGGCGGCCACTTTGCGCTCCTGAGACGGGGCACGGGAGATTGTACCCTCCCCTCACAGGCCAGGGAACACCTGAAAAGGGCTCCAATCCCATGCACTACTCTCCGTCTCTGCATGCACAAGTCCATCCACCACTGGTATCACCTCTGTTGCCGACACGGGTGCGACCGGGCAGATGTGGGGCCAACCAGAGGTGATTGTTTGGTTTGGTGAATTGTCCCTACCATCTTGGCTGAGGTGGGCTATGGTGGTCAAATTTCACTACACAGTTAACCTTGTTTGTTCCCTAATCTTTGAGTGTTAATGTATAGGCATTTGAGTCCTTTATGGGTCTTATATCTCCCACTTTGTAACTGGGATTTCCATCCTTTCCATTACTCTCTTCTTTGTTATGTTTTTCTTTTTTATTTCTTCTTTCTCTTTATTCCCTACCTCATCATGTGATTGGTTTTTGGTATAGTGGTTTTTGCTTGGAATTAAATTCTAAAATCCTTGAAGATTACCCCATAATAATATCCATACGATAGAGCAAAAGACTAATGTTTAAGAATTGAATTTTTAAAGTTTTTTTTACATTTCTGAAAAAAATATTTGTTTTATTTTTTGAATTTTTAAATTTTTTAACCCTAACTTAAGAATTTTTAAATTTTATTAATTTCAAGAAGAAAAATACAATCTTGAAAAAACATAATGTAAAAAAAGACTTGATTTCCAAAATGTGTGACATGGATGTATTAAGTCCAGAGAAGACCCAAATTATACATTCAACAAAGGTAAAATAAGCTAATTAATCAATGAAAAAGTGTAGAGTCTAGAGGTAGTTTAGTTAGTCTGAGATTCAATTAATAAAATAAGAAGCTCCAACGAAACAAAGAAGACTGTATCCAAACTGAACACAATAAGGAAGCAAGAATACGGGGGCGGGGGGGGGGGAGCTATAGATAAACCTTTAGAGATAGATCAATGGCAACATGTCACTCATAGAAAAGAAAAACAAAAACCAAGAATGATGCCCCTGTTATCCAGTGCAATCCAGTCCAGTTCAGTCTTGTTGGAGCTAAGCAATCATTTTCATATCCTTCTCCAAAAAACAAACACGTAGACATCTGGAAAAGGGACATCATCAAATGTTCCAGTGACAGGAAGAAAAATAGTACAAATTTCCACAAGGAAAAAAAAGGCATGTTTTGTGACTTTTCAGATAAATGGAATCAACAATTTATATACTGGACAATCAATTTAGGGAAATTTATTGTCTCCCAGGAGATCAGAGATATGACTGATAAGCTTACTAAAATAAACAAATCCACAAATTATTATCCCTTACTCTTCTTTCATGTGAGGAAAAATGATACAACAAAGAGCCTGAAAACAATATCAAGGAACTATAAACAGCTTGCCATGAATGCCAAAAAGTTAAGAGCACAAATGGTGCTTTCATCTGTATTTCAAACCAGAACTCTGGAGAAATTTCCTGACAACGAGAACAATTAATCAGTGGAATGGCTTAATTTCAGAGCTCCATCATTGGAGGTTTTCAGAGAAAGATTGAACAACCATTTGTTTGTAATAGTGTAGGGTCTCTGTCTTGAGACGGATTGGATAAGAAGATCTACAAGATCCCTTCCAAACTTGTTCTATGGTTAAGAAGTTTATAAATATGATTCTTTAACAACAAATCAGGACATTCTTATTGCATGTAGTTGAAGTAAGTAATCAGGACAGGGTGATGTCTCATTATGAGAACAAGTTGTCAATCAGTTACACAACAATAGATGGAAACAGCAGATATGGACCTTTAGCTCATTGTATTTGGAAAAAGATGCATTTGAAATTTGAACCTTTGATTTTATATAATGGTCAATATCTTGTATATTTGATAAACAGCTGTATTTTGTAAAATTAGTTTGTAAAATCCCTAGCTTTTCCGCAATTATTATTATGTTTATTGCACAGTCAGCCAGGTATTCAGACTAAATTTGGCGTCTATCCACTTATCGAGTCCCTCCGAAAGACCTGGGATATACAGATGTGAATATTTGATGTACTTAAAGGTATTGTTTTAGGATGTAAGCTGTTCCAGGTAAAGCTGCCTTTTGCAATTAAATAATGATGAATTTGTCAATGTTGGTGATAACCTAACAAAAAGGAGTTAGAGTTGTATTATATGTTAAAAAAAAAATTATACCTCTGCAGAAAAATGCACAAAATGAAGGATAAAGACCTTAAATTTATTTTGTTAATATAAAAAGAAAAGGAATGAGATTACCATAGATGTATACTACATACCACCCAACCAAGCAGAGGAAATAGTTGAACATTTTCCTAACCAGTTATCTAAAGTGTGCAGGAAACAAAGCACAGTGATTATGGGGGCTTTAATTACCCTGACATCAACTGGGAGACAAATTCTTGACTAAGCTAGTAAACAACTTTGTCACTCAAAAAGTAAAGACGAGAACTAAAGAGTCAGTTTTACCGGACACAATTTTAACTTTCCTCCTCCTTTTATGACCCTGGAAGCCTTTAAATTGGGGGTAGAGTTGGAGCAACTGAATGGAGGTGAGTGTTTACTGGCATGATGCCCTTCCTGACACCTATGCGGAGTTTGCAGCGGATATTTTCTCTTTCAGACTATTTTCTCTCTATTCAGAAACCTCTGTCACTACCTAGGATTGAACTTTCAACTTTCCAAGTGAAACTTCATGAGATATCGTCTGATGGTTATAGATTAGCTAGAAAGCTGGAAACTATTTCCTTCCTTTGCTACTCTTTGACCTACCTCCTCTTCCAACAAGTAGTTTTTTAGTTTCTCTTTTTTTGCCTATGTTGTTGATAGCTACCACAAACATGTATAAAGAATTTACACGAAAAATGTAGTTGAGGTATATATTTGATTCAGATCTTTACATGTTTGTAGAGACCCTGGTGGTTTAGGAAAAAAAGTATTCAAGATTTCAGCACATCCTCTGGAGTCCCATCACTAATCTTCGTAAAAATGGTACCTCTTATTTTCCTTGTGATGGTTGCAGTTCTCAACACTTTAAATAATTGGAAGTCTCACTAAATTAATACATTTCTTCTCAGTTACAATGAATTGTTACTGGTTTATAGAGGGATATTGATTTTAATTTCAAAATTTTGTAAAAACAAATCGCACAATCAGAACCCTTTCCTTTACAAAAATGTGATCAATACTTTACAATAATACTTTAGTTTTGTTGCTTATATTCTGGCCTTTTCTTTTGCTTTGAGAAATATTATATACTTTGATAGAAATGAGTGTTAAAATATATTTTTCAGTTAGTGTTTGACATCTACATATTTATATAAAGAGTGCTATTGTAATGTAGCAGAGAGATATCCTTCTACTTGGAAATCAGAATATTCCTTAATTGTATTAGGTATTTTCATTTTCATGTAATAATAGGTAGTATTTATATGTTTAAGTCAGGAGACATCTTCATTTTTAGAAAACTGTTAACTGAGACAGAATCTATAGTGAAGAATAGTGTTGGGCAGTTTAGTTGTAAAATATGACTATTATATCTTGACTGCAAAATTGGCAGCTGCATCTTCTTGTAGTCATCCCCCAGATTTTTCCTGCCAAGTTTGTATACATTTAATGGAGTAAAACTGTCAGAGTACACACAGTGTGACTAGGTGAGACCACACAGGAGCAAATCCAGCACACAGGTTTGTATTTACATATAGTAGTTTTATCCATACAAAAGCATATATATAGATACAAGTACTTTGATACAGGCCTTGCACAAACAGCAATCAGATACACCACATAAACACACATGGAGAAAGAGATATGGCCTCACATAGTCTCTCTTATATTACAGTTTCTTAAAGTGGTAGCAGTCAAATAACCCTGCTGACTCATTGCTAACATTGCATCATCATTATATTACAATATTACAGCATTACAACCTTACAGCAGCTGGTCAGCTATTAAATAATCATTACCCTGACACTCCTCCCATTTAAAGCTGAACAGCTGAATGCTTTAACATATTCATGATGCTCTCTATCTCTATTATGTCCATGCCTCCTGCTTCAGTTTCTACTCTCACTGCTACGAACACTATTAGTACCATTACTACCACTGCTTCTGGAGCTGCTTCTAAATTCATTTTCTAATGGCTCTGTACAATCTGTCTCATTAACTTCCATTACATCCTGCTTACCATCTCTTGGTTCAATAGCTTCACTTCTCTATCCAGCTCAGTCTGGTTTCTCTCTCTGTCTGATATTCTCTGTAACTTCAGCTTCCTCCGTTTTTCCTTAGGCAATGACCATGTCCATATCTCTTGGTACTTACGGGGCTACCTACTCTAACCCCACTTGCAATGAACCACTCAGGAGATATTCATTTATTACACTTTTCAGGTCTCCTAGGTATAACTCTGTTTGCCTTGAGTTTTTTCTACTCACAGGATACACCCTGGATTTAGCCTCCTTACAAAAAGCGCAATCTAAGTATATCTTGCATTGCTTTAGTTTAAGTCCCTCAGCTAGGTCTGGCATCTTCTGCAGCATTCTAAACTTGCATGCCCCAACCCCCTGTGCAATAAATGTACACAGTTGGCATGTGTGAGAGTATTCATAAGCATTCAAGCACAATTATGTTCCTACCTTCCTAGAATGTATAGACCATCCTTCTTAACCCTAGTGCATAAATTCTTCCACCTTTCCCGATGGAGTACTGTCCTCCTGCAAACAGTATTTCATACCCTTGACTGTCTAACCTGGAAACACTCAACAGATTATGATCTAGGTCAGATACATATAGGACATTATCTAATGATTCTCCTATCTCAGGCACATACACTTTACCTGCCCCTTTAACAGCAGATCATTGACCATTGCCACACTAAAAAAATGTCTGCTTATCTGGTCTCAAACCAGAAAACATCTGTAGATTATTAGCAATATGCTGACTTGCCTCACTGTCCAACACCCAAGTGTTCCTGATGTTTTCAAATGCTGCGCTGTCAGGGAAAATGACAATGGTGAAGAACCATTCCTCATGTAGCCCTACATCCTTGTTTTGCTGCTTCTGTTTCTCCTCTCAGGGAAGCATCTCTGGAGATGTTCTGTAGACCCATACATGTAGCACCGCTTCACTGTGTAAATAGTCTCAGCTGCTCTGCTGGCATCCTGGGATATTGCAGATGTTGGCTTGTCCTGAGCATTATCTCCTCCCTTTCCTGGTAGTTTCTCTAGCCATTTCTGTTCTTCCTCCAACAGTCGGGCAGTCAAATATGTCATGGTTAAGTTCCTCTCTTGCATGGACTCTAAGCTTGTCACAAGAACATCCCATGAAGTGTCCAAAGAACTGAGCACCACATATACCTTGTGTGCCTCAGTAAACATCATTCCTCTTTCCTCTAATTCCAGGAATGTCTTTCTCATAGCCTGCAGGTGTGTGGACATGCTCTACCCTGGCTTCAGTTGTGCTTTATACAGCACAATACAGTCTCCTTGTCAGCAACACTTTACTGCCTATAGTCTCTCTAACATACACACTGTACAAAGCCCCTCAGCACTCTTTTGCAGACTGGAGACCCATCACATGTAACAGCTGACTATCTTCTACAGCCAGAATTATGCTGGCTAATGCCTTTTCATTTCTTCTCCGGTCCCCATTATCCAGGACTGCTGGTGGATTAGTAACTATTGTCCACAACTCCTCCTTTCTCAGGTACATCTCCATCTTTACACCCCAGGAGATGAGTTTGTCTCATTCAACTGAGACACCATGAAACCTCCTCCCATTACGCTGACAGAAGCCATGTTGCTTGTTTCTGTTACAAGCACTAACCACTAACAAACCACGATACAGAACCCCTCTGGCTCTGGTGCATGCTATCACTGGGTTTCTCTTCTCTCTGGTTTCTCTAGTCACTCTGGGCTTCTCTCTGGATTGGTCCCATGACCTGCCAGAGTGCACTCAGTGTGACTAGGTGAGACAACCCAGGAGCAAACTCAGCACACAGGTTTGTATTTACATATAGTGGTTTATCCATACAAAAGCATATATACATATAGGTACTTTTATACAGGCTTTGAACAAACAGCAATCAGCAAACCACAGAAATACCCTCACATGGTCTGTCTTATATTATAGCTCTTAAAGTGGTACCCGTCAAATAACCCTGCTGACTCATTGCTACCATTGCATCATCATTACATTACAATATTACAGCATTACAACCTTACAGCAGCTGGTCAGCTATTAAATCATCATTACCCTGACAAAAACTAAGAACTTAAAAAAAACCTCAAATTGCTTCTTGATTATCTAAAATATTAGTTTAATCTTTAAATGGTCAGTTTTCCTGCTTACACTGTTACTTTTATTAATTCACAGAATATTGTTTATTTATTGAATAAAACTGCACAATCACAATGTGTTTCAGGCTTGTAAATCTCATAGCAGTCAGCAGATTATCTGTATTCACAAATCAAATGTACTTGTGATTTATTTTGAAACAAATAAAATTTAAAATAAGTTAGAAACATATCATACCCATCCTCAGACAGCCAAAATAGCATAAATTATTTGGTGCAATTTTTGTTTGTTTTTGTGTTGAAACTACTCATACTCTGCAGTTATGGAGCTTATCAGGACACCACCACCACGCAAAAATAAGCCATAAATTATTCCTTCAGCCTATTTGGATTAAGGGCTAAAATAAAACAACCAACCACATTATAATTTAGCTTTTTAAAAGAAACCAGTGATGTTTACACACACACACACACACACACACACACACACAAAAGGCACACGTTGCTTCTATATTGGATACTTTCAATTACTGTGAAAGGTGAAGAGCTAGGGTAATGATATCAATTTAAAATGGTTTTTTTTTAATTGTTGCATGACTACAATATGGTTTTTTTTTCTCTGTAGGTTTAGTAGTCATGATAGCCAGAGAAAGGCTATTGATTCCACTTTTCACTTTTCTAAACAAACATTGCACTTTACAACATTCATTTTTAATGGTCTTGCTACCAATTTTTCAGGATTCCAAATATGTCCTTACTTTTAAAAGGGGAATATATTATTTTTAGTGTTGTATGCTTTTAGCAGTTTATATGAAGCGTTAATATGATTAAAAATATTCAACACATATGATGCCTCTGGGGAAAACGCCACTGTTTTTTTTTTTCATTTTAATTTACTGTACAAGTGCTCTTCTTTCAATTCTGCATATGAATACAAGCTCATACTCTCTTTTACATATGCATAAAATGCTGTTTGAAAAGTAGAGGAACTTTTGAATCATGTTCTTAATCTGAAATCAAAACAAAGTACTCATTGTAAAGCTGTAGAATGCTTAATTTTAGACCAAGAGACAAAGCATTTTCAAGCTGTGGACTTTAAAAAATAATTAATCAGAGCTTTTTCTTTCCACGTTTTATCAGTAACAATAAAAGCACAAACATTTTTATTAATTAAAAAATAGAAGATTCAATCATTAAAAGGGATGATTCCCATAATGACATTTTAAAAATCTATGAAAGACTGAAACTGAATGATTACATGAAATCCAACAAGGTATTCTAAAATTATGCAACTACAAAACAGGATTTAAAAAAAACTTCTTTTGCATAAAGAGCATCTAGAGAAAATACTTTGGAACAAAAAGATATTTTTGTTTGGAATCCTAACTTTGTGATAAACTATGAATCGTCAACCTGCAGTAAATGATGGCATTCTACAAGAATAAGAATGAAACTTGAACGTATTGTATGTCAAAATGCCTATTAATTCTAGAAGGATAATGATTACACCTTCTGCAGAGTTGACAAAAAATGTGCATGCCTTTTGAAATTTAGTGAGGTCATGTACATACTATGTACAAAAATTCAAATAATAAATAAAAGATAAATCATGCCTTGAGGGTTAGCAAGTATGATCAACCTGCAAGAAAAATCAAGGTCCTCTGGTATTTAATTCTGCTACAATGTTTTCACATAAATCATATGTCAATACAAAAAAGAAATATTATTAACTGCAGGTAAATTAAAAATTATAGCTAAGTATAATGATTAGAAGCTGTTTTTGTTACTGACATTATTATCTGGATAAGAATAACATTTCCTCAAAGGAATACTTTGAAACAAATTTAATGAGAAAATATCAGGCATTTTTTGAGAACTAGACAATAGCTTGATATCTAGTTTATCTTAGCTGCAGCTATTTGGCAGTTATTTTGGTATTTGAGTGTATAATTTACTTTCCATATAAACAGCATAGTTAAAAAAGACAAAATTATTATAGATCTTTTAAAGCTAACAAAAATACAGCGTTATCCGAGCAACATTCAAAAAGTGGTATTTTTCTGTAGCAAAACGACTAAAGACTTGATACAGTGCATATAAATCCTTTTTTGTTAAAAGAACAAAATGTTTAAATATTAAAGTTAGTAAAACGTGAACTAATATTTAAATATCAAAGTGCTAAATTTCACTGCCTTAAAAGTCACTGCAAATACATGGTAAGATCAGGTTTACTTGTGCAAGACATACTACATACTTAATTGGTTAACAGAAAGGTCACATACATGTGTATGTGTATGAGACTACTCAAACCCATTATATAACTGAGTTGTTGTGAGTATACTATTTCATTTTCCTTGTAACAGGTTCCCGTGAGCTGGCAGTCATTGCAATAAATAGAGGCAAATTTTTACAATATGTCATGCATACAAATATTTATACAAATGAAGACACTGTGCAACAAATTATTTCATATTAATATGGCATTAACAGTAAACATACAAAAAAAAAGAAAGTACATACACGGAATGTTTAAAATGCCTTCATCATAGCATTTACATTCAGTCTATTTCTACAATTTTTTTCCACCCAAATTGTCTTTAATCTATTACTAATTCACTAAGTTCAGTTCTAGCCTTACTATGTCCATGCTAATCCTGCCTACTTCAGATGTTCTACACTGCTACTGACTTAATCAGCCAAGGAATAAGCATATGATCTTTGCTTAATGCCTTGCTGTCAATATATACTAACTACACTGTTGAAGAATTTTGTCTTAGAAATTAGTGCATGTAATATAGCCAGTTTCTTCCATTTTATTTCTTTTACCTCTCTTTTGGATTAAACTAAATTACAGCTCATAAACAAGACTCAGCAAAGATAGCACCTTAAAATTGCACTTGAATATGAGAGCTAACAGCCATTGTCATTTTACTGTATTTTATTTATGAAATCATGGATGAACATTATTAAGGGAAAAGGAGAGCAAAAAAATAATTTATGTGAAGAGGATGAGGCCTGGTATGAGTATGCTAAAGCTATAAATTAATAAAATGTATGCTATTGAAATCAGTTGCTATTAGTCTTGTTTTCAAACACATTGCAATGACAATTTTCTATCCACCACATAAGAACAGATGCTATGGAAATAGCTTTTATACAGTTAATAGTAACATTCTGGCTGAAGTAGCATCAATAAAAAGTGCCATTAAAAAAACAAACCTGCATTTACTCTTTCTATTCTATAATTCCCATCTCCATGACTGTAAATTATATCTTAGACCTCAGTTTGCAAAGACATATATTGGGAAAAGTCCATATATATGATTAAGGGCTGGAATTACTTCTTTCCTCATTTAACAAAAGCAGCATTGTTATAAGTCAATTCAGATATTTTTGCCTGCTCTGGTAAGTAGTTGCCTTTCACAACTTGACTTTCAGAATGGTAAGGTGTCCAAAAATAGTTTGTCAATAATGGAAGGAGGTGGCACTAAATCTTCCAATTTCAGGTAAAAGATCCGCTGCAGTCCTAGCGTGCAGACAGCACGCAGGTCAGCCAGGACACCAAGAATTTTAGATTCTGCAGATTCAATGAGTTGTTTTTTGCTCTGACAGTTGAAGGCCAAGTGATCTTTCAAGCTGCCCATGATTTTGTTGCATAGCTCATGCACTTTCTTTGGTTCTTTTAATCCATGACGGTCTGCAAAACAATAGCAGACAAAGAATTCAATATCCACATTATGGGAATGATTGTGTTAGTGATTAATTATAAAAAAGAAATACTAATGTAACTATTCTGTAGCCCAGTATGAGAACATGAATAGAAGTGATGTCTCAATCCAGTGAAAAGTAAGTACAATGTCAGTTAATCCCAATCTTACAACTACACTCAAGCACTGTACTTTATTTTCCACTCAGAGACTTAAACAGTTATATGAGCAAAGCATTCCAAATGGTGAATACCCTTACATTTCACAGAAAATATTTTTCCCCAGGATTTGAAGCCTGAGCTGCCACAGAAGATGTTTTAGAGATTTCCTAGCTTCCCTATACAGTAGTTGTAGATGCTCAATATCTATGGCAACCATTATTTATTCAGTGAATTCAAGGGGAGATCAATATCCATTGCTAGCTCCATCAGTGCAAGGCCTGGAATTCCAGCAGGAATTTGCAGATACTCTTTTAAGAAAATACAGACAGCTCAGCCAATCTTTGCTATTTGGATTATTTTGTAGCTTTTCAGTGTATTTACTTTCAAAGGGGTTATTAATTAAAATAATATCAAAGTTAGCTATTTTATATCATAAAATAAATTATTATATTAGTACTGAAAAATATGATGCTGTCTAGGTCAGATAATCCTAAAGCATGTACACTATTTTCCAATATTGTGCTTCTATTAGATGTCTTAGCAAGAGGAGAAAGTTTGATATTTTGGGGTAACAAAAGGTAAGGACAGATTAATTTAGAGCACTATCAGCCAAGTCTCTATCTAATCCAGCATTATTGCTATGACAAAGACCTCCTTGATGGAAAGCAAAAACAGCTGTGTACACAACTCTCCTTTGTAGTTACTCTCAATTTTCCAAGTAACTGGCATTTAGAAGTACATTGCATCTGAACATTTAGCCTTTTTACTGTTTAATTCCTAACCTCACAGAACTACATTTCCCAAATACATTTTAAATGAGGTATTTCTTTGTTTATTGTAGTCTGATTTTCATTGGCAATAGGAATTTCTGTAATCTACTCCAGTTTCATTGTTGGAGGCTTTCAAGAATGGACAACTATTTGTCCAAGATGGTATAAGGTCTGCAGCATTAGGCATAGGCTTAGATTAGAAGACCTCCAAGGTCCTTTCTAGCTCTAAGATTCTATGATATTAGAAAATAAATTCTCAGTCATTTTATTTAGAAAATCACTAGATTTATGTATTTAGCGTATTGAATATCATACATGGACTAGCAATATATATTAATATTTCACTTAGATTAATAAAACACAATAAAATATAAATGTCAAAAGGACATATATTCAAATGCCAATGTCTAGGCCATCTAACCACTAAAGCACAGCATCATTTATTTTTTTAAAAATTAGATACTGGACTGGTATATGCCTCAGCTTAGAGCCAGTCACAATATGATCTACAGTTTGATGTGGGACCTCTCAATCACTCTGAGGGGAGGACACTGTACCCCAATTTTACAGAGAGTCCTGGCAATGCCATGTGGGGTGTGAATCTTGTACAGGGTTTTACCATTCCAGTGATAGTTCAAAGTCTAGCATCTTTTTGTGGGGTCATTTATATATCTTCCTATATCTGAGTGTTCAGCAACCCATTTGGCTTTCCATTGGGTATTGAAGTTAAAGTTACTGGGCAGATGTTTTGCAACTCCTGCTGGATTTGCTGAACTTTAGTGATTCTGTATATTGTTCAATGTACTTTTTATGTTGAGCTGCATCCAAGCTGTGTAAGAGATTGTCAGCGATCTCTGGATCACCACTCTGTAGGAAGGTTTGGTAGAGTCCTTCAAGCTCTTCATTCCATTCTGGGATGTATCCTCTGCTAAATCCTCAATAAATATGTTTTTTTCACTGAGGCGATTATTGCCTTCATGAATCTCTACCTCATGAATCCCTACTGATAGTACTGACTACTTGGTGGAATATAGTTTTATCATGATTTTCAGCCAGTTGGGTTTTTGAAAGTTCCATCAGGGTCTAGGGGTACAGCAAATTAGGGGAATGTGGATTCCAACTTCTACCAAGATAGTATGGTGTTGGCTATGCAGGAATATATCCATTATTTTCCCGTTTATGGAGACTGGTTGTGAGTTTGAGCCTTCTGTGATGATTCATATGTTTTTATTGGTTTTGGAGTTCCATGCCACTGATTTAAACATGCCCTTGTCTTTAACAATGAAAATCAGTTGGACTTTGTTTGCTGCAGTCCAGTTGGACAATTGTTTGCCATTGTCATCAGTGGAGAAGTATTAATGTGATGGCTATTGAAGTCACCTGGGTGGATTGTTGGGTGGAGCTTGATGTTCAAGAGATGCTGTGGCCATGCTGCCAGAGGTGGTTTATAGATGTTTACTATTGTTAGATTGCCTGGTTTAGAAACTACTTTGTGGATACTGTTAATTGCAGAGGTAGACAATAAGGAGGCATTTTCTACATTCCTACTGACATATGTAGCAACGCCGTAACCATGGTGGCAGGTGGCTCCCAATAGATTGTAGTCATGAATCTTGCCTCTTTTGAGTTGCTAGTCTTCATTCTCTATGTGCATTTCTTGGAAGATGGCCATATCTATGTTACTGTCCAATAAAAGTTTGGAAAAATATTGACTCTTGGATCTGCTGAACCTCTCAATATTGATTTGGCAAATTCAAACAATATTACCAATCTCTCTTATCATTTGAGCCTGAAAAGATTCAGTTTTTGTTTTTGTTGCCATGTATTCTGAGAGTCAGGATAATCTACAGAGTAATCTGGCTGCCAGCAGTTACTAGTTCATTTGGTTAACACTGTCATGCTACCCAAGGTGCACCACAAAGAGGCGAATTCACTTTACACCTTCACACAGGAAAAGCAATCTCAGGATTCTTTTGTGGTGAAGTTAAACAGTATCAGTGATCTCCTTTGAGAGGACAAGGAGACATGATCAGACTTCTATCAGGAATATTGCAATTAAAGCTCTACCCCTTTTTTACATGCATTCCAACGTGCAACATCCTTGATAAGTTTAATAAGTTTGTATTACAGTATAGATATATTCTGGATCAAAATGTTTACAGCTCTTATTTAAATGCAGATTCCTAGAAATATCTTCCTTTGAGGATATCCAGACTTAAGACTTAAGCTATTCCTATCATATGCTCATAGTGGCTTGATTCTAAGCATTTGAAAAAAAAAATCCTGCCAAATATTGTCCAGTTTGGCAAGATCATGAAAAACATTCTGATCAGATTAGAGACTGCTATATCTACCCATTGCACAATTCTGTTGCTATATATAAAATATATAGCAAACCCACCCCCCACCCCCTGTATTCAAAACATTAAATACATGGAAAATGAAAAAAATAAGAACACATAATAAGATAAAAGCACACTGCACCACACAGGTCATATTATATAGTCATATTAGTCAAGCATATCTGACTTCCTGGCTAAATTCCTGAGCAAAGAACTATGTCTCTAGGACCGTCTTAAAGACTGTCAGAGGTTAAGATTAACCACATGGTTCTAAAGATAACTAAAGCCTTGCACCAGCAGTAGCTCAAGCTGTGGATACACAATAGAATATTTCTCCAGTTACATTATATTAATGGTGCTGTGATATCCTGGAAAACTTAGCAACATGAATTCAATTGAATCTTTGATATAATTTGTATAATTCATATTGTAATTTTGATTTTTTTAGCCTGATTATTGAAAAGATATAATGTGTTCTAATGTAATTTTATATTAAAATTTATTGAATCGCATTGCAGGCATACATTCTTTTTGGAATTAATTAAGATGAAAATTTGCTCATACATAGTGGAATATAAATATCCAGAAAACAAATTTACTGATATTTTGAATAAAAAAAAATACTAACCTGTAATCATACTTAGAGCTGACAAACATGCTAAGGCTGGGATGTCAAGGTTGAGGCTTTGTAAATTTAAAGAAAAACCTTTAATTGAATCAAGCCACTCCCCAAATCCACGAAGGCACTGAAGTCGATGAAGTACAAGTCCTTTGCAGAAAACAAGCTTGTCTTCACTAATGTCAGATCTTCAATGAAAAAGAAAAAAGAAAACATACTCTGTGAATACAGCTTTTAGTATATTTCCTGCTGCATAATGTATATTATCTAAATACTCCATACATGTTTCTCATTTTGAAATATGCTATATTTGGGGCATATAAAATAAGCTGATCTCACACCCAATTTATTAGGATAGTCACTGAATATAATTGTAGATATTTGAGTGTTCTTCTACCTATGCTGGTGGATAAAGAGAGGCAGAGGCAGATAAAAGAAAATGGAGTCAATTGGAAGATGAATTTAGATGGATCTGAAATTTCAGCCACTCAAGTAGTTACAAATATATTCCTGGATTATATCATTTCAGATAGGTAAGTCACGTGTTTTAATGTTCTTCCATGAAATCAAATCCTTACCACAAAATATTTAGTATATTGTTATAATATAATATTAATCAAATAACAATAATCTCCCAGATGATTAGGCATTTTTACAGACCAGTCAATTAAGTGAATCAGTCAGTGAATGAGCTAAATAATATTATTCCTGCTTTCTGCTCAAGGGTACTCAAAGTGACTAATAATAAAAATGGAAAAGAAGAGAACCTAATAAAAGTGATTAAAATTAAAATTCCAAAGACATGGTAAGAGGAAGGCTTTGACTATTGTAAAAGTCTAAAGAGAAAGAAAACTCTTTCTCATATGCCCAGTGAATGGACCTCCAAAAGCCACAAATAGGTCTCCTAAACAGTCAAATATGTTCATATTGAGATAGATATTATAGCTTCTTAGATTGCCAAGCTATTTTAAATATTAAAACCAGTATCTCAAATTGTACCCAGAAAATGATAAAGAACCAGTGCAGGTCTTTTATGATTTAGCAGCTTTAGTGCTGCATTTGATATTCATTTAACCACTGAAATATTCCTTTAGGATAGCATCATTTCATTGATCAAATTGGGGTGTAACTATGGCATCAGGAAGTATTGCATGTCCAACCACTTGAGGAACTGTTGCAACTGCCCTACTAAACATAATCATTCAAAGGCTCCGGGATAGTATTTGGAAATCCAGAAACACTGGATAGAGGATAGAGAAGCACTCTATTTTGTTGATCTGAGGAATTGCAAGCTTATAGAACTTTATCCAGAGTTCTAATATCACTACTCCTACTATTTAAATTTTACTATTATTTAAAGTTGTTTTTAAAGCTTCCAAAAAGTTTAAGATAACTAACAGAATCATACTACCTATAGCCAGGTCTCAACATTATTTATACAAGGCAATTAAAATTTCAACAAATGTTCTCATTTCAATGAAAGATTAATGGAAATTTGATTATTAGTTTTACTATATAATCTACTTTGTGTGTAAGTTAGCCCAATAAGATGTTTGATTATTGTTCCAGAATTCTGCTTCATTAACTCCTACTTGCTTAAATATCCTAACAAGAGGGAAAACAGCAGCTTATTTATATAAATAAGCTGGTCTGCAAGTTATCAATCCATAAAACAAATATTTTGTTTTAATGTTCTATTCAAGCATTCAAACTATTCAGTTTTCACTATTGAATCTCGGATGTACCTTATGGATAGTCGTAATATAAGAAGTTCCAAAAAAGCTGACTCTATGAGTAAAGTTTGATCTTCTTTAAGGAGATCAGTAAATCCTGGGATTTTTTCTGCCCAGTCTCTAGATATTTCAATGGAGGCAGTGAGAAGATCGTAGAATTGTTGTACATGCTCTGCATCTGTACCTGCAGAAGTTTGTTCTGTAGAACAGTACTAGAAGACAAGCAATTAAAAATAGAAATGAAAAAAAAAACTTTTTTTTCTCTAGATAAAGATAGATCAGCACTGAATGATAAGAAATTATTATAAGCAGTCAAATATATTTTAGTCTATACCTGGATCTTATGAGTTTACTTAACACAAAGATACAGAGGAAGACCTTAGTAATTCTTGTATCATCGTTAAAAACTGGCTAACTCTTCTTTTGGTAACTCAACCAGGCAACCACTATTTCTTCCTGGAATGAATCTATTCTTGTGGATAACATGTTTTTCTGGATAAAATACTGATGAGGGGCTCTCCAGTTTAAATTTCTATTTAAAGTTCATTTGTAGATATCAATCTGTCTTGCAAAATAATTTAGAGGGGTTTTTATGCATCTGTGTAGTTATTTTTATATGGCTGTGTCAATAACCTTGTATCCAATTTCTTTCTTTCTTATGACAAAATACATTTATTTCAGATGGCCTATATGTCTTCATGAATCTCAAATGCAGCAACTAATAACAAGAAGCTGAAATGGGAAAGTACAAAGCTTGCTATTATAATCACAAAGTGATACAAGACATTGAAACAGAAAGAAAATATGGACACCAAGATGCTTTTTTCAACAGCAATATTGTATTGCATAAAATATGCCATTTCAGTTTTTCAGATAAAAGAAACTTTTACTGCTTACTTGGGTAATATTACCACCAGCCACCTCCATTTTTTTACAAGTCTATGCAATTTATGTCAGAAATAGCTTTCCACTGTACTATTGTGCACTTGCAATCAGTCCTGTTTAAAAATTAATATTATATAGCCACATTAGACATTGTATACATAGGATTACCAACACCATCTTATTAGTAGTCATAATCTTGAACAAGCCCCAGCCCAGCAAAGTGAACCAAAGGATACTATCTCTGATCATTTAAAAGTTATTGAGAGTCTAATGAACTACTAGAAATACCCAATCCATTTCCTAGTATATATCACTCACTAAGATGATTAAAGTAGTCCCAGTCTTTTCTGAAAGCCCAACAGAAATGAATATGGATCAGCAAATTCCAATTGTATCTGGAGATATGAGGCCTCTCCCTTTTTAAGCATTTCGTGTGGTTTACTAACACATTTTTCCAGGACTTCCAGATAAACAGGAAGGTTTTTTTTAAAAAAAATCTTGTGAATGCATAGTCTCCTTTAAGCAGAAAGAGACATAACCAGGGGTGGGATTCTACCAGTTCGCACCTATTCGCTAGAACCAGTTGTTAACACTCTAAGCAGTTCAGACAACTGGTTGTTAGAAGAAATTACTGGCCTAATCCTGTAATGAAGGCAGGAAGGAAACATTCTAGTGTTGCTTACAGAAACTGCCTTTCTGTTAACCCTTATTACATTCGTGGCAGGACTAGACTTCCTGTCTCAGGAACGTCTCTGGAGTATTTTCCCCCTCCTTTGCTGGTACTTTGCTTGTGTGGAGTGACCATTCAAAGTTAAAATGGCACTGAAAAAAGTGACTTATGACCATTTTTCACACTTACGACTGTTGCAGAATCCCCACAGTCATGAGAGGCCAGACAAGGAGATGCGTGCCTCGATGTGAGTGATACTGAGTTGGCCACACCCAGCCACTAACATCACCACCAAGCCATGTCCACCCAGTCACATGACCACCAAGCCACGCCCACCACTTAAGCCACACCCACAGAACCGGTTGTTAAAAATTTGAATCCCACCCCTGGACATAACCCTTATTCAATAAAGAATTAATAAAAATATTAATAACTAAGGCCAGTCCTCACCTTGACAATTTAGCAATCCATGGTATTCATCATGGCTTTTCCATGATCTCTCCTCAGAGAAGATATTTTAGGCAATGGTGTGATGATACACACAGAACTTTTTTTTTACTATTCTAGTCACTTGGTTGCATCAGAATGCACTAGTAGGTACATGATTCTATAAGTTCTCTCAGTTCAGGGACATTGCTCAATAGAACCTTTCTAAATAACTTTCAAGAGTTGAGAGTTTGGGACATTGTTTTATGGTGGTTACACTTCTATATCAGCAGGTATTTCCAGTCAATGGGCATGAGGGGTAATGCTCAAGCCCCTGAAATATTACATTCAGAGGAAACCTGTGGCAAAACTCATTCTCTGGTTTAAGAGGAGGTGTCATCTACCTGCCAGTGACATCCGCTTGTATGCAAACTAAGTAGATTCAGTTACAGCTCTTATGAGAAGACCAAATCTTCTCTCCAAATCTAGTAGCTTGATTTTGTTTAATTTTGATTTAAGCCTCTGTATCAAATAAGTAAGTATAATATCTTTTTAGTTTTTACTTCACTAATTACTGGAAGCTCAAAGATAGAAAGTTATTGATTTTTTTCTCTCCTTTTGTCTCCTGAAGTTAATGAATTTCTGTAAATAGGAATATTTTGAAAATATTGAGATAGTTCTAGGAATTATGTTTTACTGACTGTTTTATTGTCCTGAATAAAAATATTGATCCACCTGACTTTCAAATATTTGATCATATTTGGAATACTTTTTATATCTGGAACCTGGGACAATTACCTCATTACTCTCAGCAGGCTTTCAATGTAATTTAACTATTAAAATCACTATTGTTTTTGGAAAGAAATTATTGATATTATAATTCAGCACATAAACATATAACTTGAAACCCAGAGTACTAGTTAAGTATTTTCATTCAGAAAAAACATAAAACCTACTCTGGAGTAATCAAGTTCCTGGGGTGCAGAATCAGATAGGGCTTGTGCAAGAGCATCCACCATGCTGACTGGAGGAGATGGAGGGGTGGGCTGTAGAGGTTCTTGCTGCAAAGGACTCTTTGGTTTTGAAGGTAGCCGTCCTCTTCTTCCTTTTAAACTATCAGTACGGACAACTAGTCAAGGAATAAAAACAAAACCACAATCAAGCCTGAAAGGGACCATGGCAAATTTCTACAAGGAACCTAATAGAATAACACCTTCAAATAATAAAATCAAACAACAAAAGTGTTAATCTTTTATAGATGTATATTATTATTAACAGGTTTCACTTCATTTATATAAATGGATGTTATTGGGGAAAAAATCCATACCATCAATTTAACAATGTCATTCATCTTAAGTGTAAGTATGAGTTTTTCATAATACGCCCATAAATTAGAAAGACCCTCAGACATTTGCAATTAAAATATATTTGACCTTATGTAGAGTGAAATTTAATACATGCATCTTATGGCTACATGAATGTAGGAGCAAGATAGTTATAGGTTTTCTTCAGGCATAGTTTGCATTAATGATTTTAATTAACTATAATGCTAAGTAATCAAAAATTAAGTTGATGCATTAAAATACCAACAGATACGCATTCTGAGTTATTGCAGGATATGTATAAAATATAATTTAAAAAACATACAATAAAATACACTTTAATAATACTTTCCTAATAATACATTGAAACTACAGAAAAATTCAAAAAGAGTATTTTAATAATTAATAATAATTAGCATCTCATTTTATACATACATATCTGTCACCACTAATAAATCTACTAAAATTTTAATTAAATGCAGTTCGGAACACTATAAGTTGTTATTTTACAAATAAAATGTAATAATTTCCTTCCTATGTTTAAAGATTTAAAACAAGCATTGTGTGAAATCTTGGAAATGCTTCCTTTAAAAGTTATGCCTGACTGCTTAGATCTTTGATGAATCTATTTATCATTTGGAATGAAGATGTTACAACATAATATGCTTTTCAACACATGTATAAATCACATAGAAATAGGGCATTCACCATTAAAATAAGAAAGCCATGCCTTTTAAAAGTACTAACTATTTGGTACTAACAATATGTGAGCTAATATTGGTGAATGCTTTACCTTCTTTTACCATGCCAACACTGAGACACTTCTGAAATCGGCAGTACTGACATCTGTTCCGACGACGCTTATCTACTAGGCAGTTTTTATTGGCCAGGCAAACATATTTTGCATTTTTCTGAACTGTTCTCTAAAAATGCAATGGGAGGAAGATCATCTGAATGAATTGAGACCTTAACAACTATTTTTTATATACCAGAATTAAAATGCAACTGTACACTAGAAAATTTTTTTCCTAAAACAGCTTCCTTGAGGAAAAAACACCCAATACATTAGTGTTAGTTACTGGCAGTAAAATTTAGGAGCATGGCTCAAAAGCTAGATAGACAACCTGTAGATGATAAAATCATGTATGAGGTTATCAGGTGATTATGTATACCTTTGGGAATTAAATTAATTTTAAATATTCTATTGAGAATAATTTTCTATTTGGCTCATATTGGTGAATATTGGTGAATTTTACTGAAGTAATAAAACATTTGAATACTGATTTCTTTATATCTATATTGGTATACAAAATTAGTTAATTCAATAAAAAACAAGATATCAAACAAACCTAAATATAGAAATTAAATTATAAATTATATAAAAATATCTTTCTTACCCAAAAGGAAGGAATATGAACAGTTATTTTAATGATGTAGCTAAATTCAATTTTTTAAATGTTATTAATGGGGTTTTATATGTATTTGTTTATTCATTTACTGTTTAAATTTATAAGCGTATTCAACTTAACTTTTCTCAGGTGCCTATTAATCTATGAATCTAAATTATAAATTAACTATAAATAGATAATGTCTAGGCAGCTCTATATTTTAAGATAAATGTAATATTTGACAAGCATTTATTACTAAATCTACTGAAAAAATAGTTTTTATATGATAGAAAAGCTACTATTGTATCATCATCCTTAATTTGAAGCTGTATTATTTCTACAATGGTTTGTGATTAAAAAAAACTGCAGAAAATGAATTTTTCAAATCTGAAAACTTGCATGTTTCTCAAACACTAAGCATATAATTTGCAAAACAAACCTTATTAACATTTATTAAAATTAGATATTTGAAAACTATTTAATGATTTTTTCAGTATGTGAATGTGTACTTGTGTATGTGTGTGTATACACACACACACACACACACACACACATACACACACTGAAAGCAGATCTTAAGAACCCATAATAACAGTAGTTATTAGTTAACAGGGTTATCCTTTAACCCTGTTAAAGTTGATCTATAGTTACCCTCATATTGAGCTTGAATGTATGTGAGTGACTTAAGGCTATTTTGTTTTTAAAAGTAAAATTTAGAAATTCTGTGCATGCATGCTATATTCTTTTAATGCGTTTCTATCATAAAACTAATAACATTATCAAAATTATCCTTAAAAATATTCAGAAATACCACAATTCACAACAGTATTGTTTTACAACTCTAAAACATACATTCATGGAACTTCAAAGCTTGAGCCCAACATACATTTTTTCAGAAATAACTCTCTTTATAAAATAGTGCATCAATCAGGATAAATTAATATAGAATCTTGTTTTGTATCCTCAAAAATTGCAAAAAAATTTTGCCACAAGGTAATTCTAATAGCATGATTATTAAGGAGACAATAGGTGTCTATATTATTTGACATTTATTATAAAAGATTAGGAATCAACAAGTTCTTAATAACCTTCCCTGGAGAAATCATACTTATTTTATTTAGTATCAAATATTATCTGAAGATTTGTCTTGATTTTCATATATCTTGTAAGTAACACAGCAACAATAAATTTCATTTTATGGTTATAGATTAATCACAAAATTACTTCAGTATTTTTTAAAATTCAAGACTTATTGTAGATTTTTTTTTAGCTTTCGTTTCCTATTTTGAAGGTCAGAAAAAAGCAGCACCAAGTTATTTATTAGGAAGCAGCATTTGCTTCTTGTTTTACATTTGTAAGTTTCTTTGGATACAATTCTTCATATGCTTTCTTGTGAATAAACTTCATTCAATTATACTTATTTCTAAATGATATAATCAGGTTTGAGTTATCACATGATGTGGCTGCTCTGGGATCCTAAGCAACTTACTAAATATCTCTTTTAATCATAATCTTGTAAAGATAGTTAAACTATTACATTTTAATACCAAAACAATCTATGTCGCTCCACATTTCTTGGAGAAGGTCAGTAAATCAGGTTATAAAAAATGAATATGGATGATGATAATAATAGTATACATGTTGACTGATGTAAATTAAAAAAAAGGAAACAAAATGACAGAATTTTAAATAACATAATCTTCCCTGCAAATTTTCTTTCTTCTTTCTTGTGTCCCTTTACTACCAGTAATTAGATAGGGGAGGGCTATTCCTGTTTAAAATATAATGAATACGGACAGTACTAAATGCATGAATATGAATAGCTACAAGCAATGAAAGAAAACTGATGAATTACAAGGTCATATATATCCAATAGTGTCCATGGGGTCTGCAGAGCTATAGACACAATATGGACTGATATATCTTAAACAAACTGTTATCTCTCGAGAACTGGTGGTATATTTGATAGGTTGACTGAAATGTGCAGAGAAACCACACATTCATTCAAAAATTAATCTTATTTATTTCTGCATACAAGCTTATGTATTTATTAAACGTATATGCTGTCCCTCTCTCTACTAATCTATAAGATCGGATATTGGCATATGTAGAATAGAATAGAATAGAATGGAGTGGAGTGGAGTGGAATAGAATAGAATAGAATAGAATAGAATAGAATAGAATAGAATAGAATAGAATAGAAGAATTGGAAGGGACCTTGTAAGTCATCTAGTTCAAATCCCTGAGCAAGCAGGAAACACTATACCATTTCCAACAGATGGCTGTCCAGTCTTGAAAGCCTCCAGCAATTCTTACCTTGAAGAAGCCTTTGCATCCCTCACAAGTCCGAACACCATAATGCTGGCAAGCAGCATTGTCCCCACACACAGCACAAGTTCCTTCTCCTGATGAAGAACTTCTGCTAGATGGAGAGGGAAGGCCACTGCTGCTACTGCTGCTCTCACCTAGAAGGTTGGAAGTGGCTGTATTGAGGCCCAATGGTGCAAAAGCTAAAGTGGCTGCTCTCTTGGACATCGGGTGCCCATAGGGATGATTTTCCATAGCTGCTTGACTAGCACTAGGCCTATCTGATCCAATAGGTAGGCTCAAGGCAGGGGCATCATAGCACATGTGGCCACCTGCAATAGGTGTAGGGGGTGGTGAATGCTTGAAGTGGAAAAGTGGAAAGCGGCCAGGCACGGTTTTCATAGGGGCAGTGTCTACCAGGTGGCAGGGGGCCATGCAAGTCTGTGCTGGTGAAAGAGAATGTGAGGGTGATTCATCCCAGGTCTGTTGGGGTGTGAACCCAGGGGTAGAAGGTGTAGAGGGTGGGGACTGCTTGAAGTACATGGAGGTGCTGGCCATGCCTTCATCCACTGTTAGAGAAAGTGAAGGGTGATAACTGTGCATCCGATTGTCTTCCATCTTGATGAGGGGTCTCTGGCTTGCAGAGGAAGGTGATGAAGAAGAGGAGACAGATTGCATTTGGTATAGGCAGGAGGGCTTCAGTTCATAGCCCCCAGAATAACCTTCCATAAAGGTACTGAAACTGGGCAGAGAGGTGGTAGCAGTGGCACTGATCTCAGCACTACTTAATTCCATTGTCAGCTTTCCATAGTCAGGGTTCATGATCTCAGGACTGTACTCTGAACCATAGGAAGTTTGAGCGGCATAACTTGAGCAAGGGGCTGAAGGGCTGTATTGGGCTTGCATACAGGGCATATCTGCAAAAGTAAAAATAGTGTTCCATTAAAAATATATACACTCCTCTCACAGGAATTATGACAAGTTTTGTACCTGGAAAAATATTTCTTGGTCAGGAAAGCACACAGTATCACTTTAATTCTCCAGGGAAGTTACCAACAATTAGCCATGCAAATTTGACATACTATGCAATAGTAAAGACATTGAATTAGGACTGAGAGAATGAGGTTCCACTCCATTCTCAGCCCATGGAAACTTTGGTTCAGTTAATCTCAATTCAGTTTATTTACACTGTTATTTTGGAGATAAAAATCAAGGGAGATTCCTATGTGCTCTCTATGTATTGTTACTTTATGAAAAGGCAAAGCAGGGATATTAAGAAAATAAAGTTGTAGTAGCAATAGCACAATAATGCTGCATTATAATCTAACAGTGAAATGTGTGTAGTGAAAGAGATCCATAGTTAACATGTATGCATGCTTAAAAGTGTTCTATGTAGGAAGATTGTCACATTCATAGCAACCTTTGTGTTAACACTGAAGTACAAAGAAAAGGATATCAAATATATCTGGTTTCAGAAGGATAGACCCAACAAATTTCAGTTCAACAATGGAACTATCTGGATTTTTTTTTCAATATTAAAAGAAAACTCACTGAAACTGAAATAAATTGTAGCTTCTTGAATAGTTTCATTTACTTTATATATTATGAAGGGAGGGTGATATTAAAAAGAAAGGAAAGGGGAAAAAATATACCTCAAATAAAGATCAGAAATTTCTGCATTTCCCAAAGTTGTTACTTGGATCTATGTGTTATTTTAAAAATATTTTATTGACAGGGATTTTCTATTATAATAAATAAAACTTTAATCAGAACAACATCCCAGCAGGAATTATATCCCTCAAAATAAAATATGGTTTTTTTATTTACTTTTTCCTTATTTCTTAAAGAAATGGAATTAAGAATTTTGCGATAAAGGAGAATTAAACATCTACTCTAAAAATGCAAGGGTAGTTGTTCAATTTTAACTGTTATGGGGTTATATAGAACTTGCAAAGAAAAGGGAAAATAGATATATTGCATATTTATGAAATATAACAGGACATTTTAGCCGAAGTATCTTAGACTAGTCCATTTATTTTGAAAAACAAATATGCTTACATATTAACTTCTATTTTTAATAAAATAATTAAAATATGAAATAAAAACATTCATATAGAAACTGCTTAATATTACCACATTTTAACTAAAACTGCAAAAAAGCATTAAATTATTTCAAATTTGTCTATTCAAAAATAATGTTTGATATTTAAAATTGTATTTTTATAGCATTTCTAATGTTAATTATATAACAGTATGGTTTAACAAAAAATTAATATTATAATCTGACACTGGTTGAGAAATTGTTTCCAAGGAAAAAATTATTTTTGATCTAAAGGAAGATAATATCTTCTCCAAAATTGTATTGAATATTATAGAAAATGTTTCACAGAAAAATAACACTTTTAAAAATTGCCTTTCCTAAGCAATCAGTTCATTTATGAATTCAGCTTTGTAAGACCTTCCCATTAGTGGGAAGGAAGAAAGCAACTGCCCGACTAGGGGCAAATGCAAACAATGCTTTTTACCTGGAGAGTGGCTTGCTTGCTGAATGGTGGGTGTAACTGATAGGATGGTGGTGGCTGAGGCTGTTCCTGCTGTTGGAGCAAGCGTAGGTGGTGGCAGCGGTGGTGGTAATCCCTCCTCAACAGTGTTGTGTCTGGAGCCAGGGCTCACGAGAGAGGGTTTTTCCGACCTGGGTTCTGAGAGAGAGAGAGAGAGACAGAGACAGAGACAGAGAGAAAGAGAGAGGGAGAGGGAGGAAGAGGGAGAAACAGAGGGATAGAGAAACAGAGAGAAAGAGAGAAACAGAGGGAGAGGGAGGGGGGAGGGAGGGAGAGAGAGAGAGAGAAAGATACACTCAGAGAGAAAGACAGAGAGACACAGACAGACACAGACAGACAGACAGATAGAGAGTTGGTTCCTACTCCTTAGAAGTCATTTACCCATAATCTCCAAAGCTCCTGAACAGTTTGGATTCCCAAGTCCAAAACAAATAGACATCACAAACAACCGCTGAAAAAAAATTAACTTTCCCTTAATCTCTGAATCGAATGAAAGCCCAAAATCAAATATACATTTAGAAATAGGGTCTTCAAATGCGTGTCCCTAGAAATTTGACAACTTTACCTACATGAAATCCTGGGATTTTAATCTGAAGCAGCCAAAACAAGTATCCTTAGATCACAAGGGAAATATTCTCTAGTCACTGCTTGATGAATTCACACATCTCTTTCCATTTTCCTCCCCCATAAATAAAAGTGTTTAACTGTATAATTCAGCTGACTTTCAGAACCAAAAACCTGGTAAAGGCACTCAGTTCCAAATACATTGTGAGCTTCTCAGACTAATACTGAAGCTTGTACCTCAATCTGTCTTGATATAGTTTGGCTCTAAATCCTATTGAGTTGAGCAACTAATAAGATCAGCTCAAAGTCAACAGTAGACAGGACAGACTGGTTAACTTGCCCATAGTTTTTCTCACAATAGTAACAAGAAAAGAATTGCTTCAGTAGGTTCATAGTGGGCAGCAGCTTTTTGCTTCTGAAAACTGGATCTTCACATTTTCATGCACAATTTTCGCTACACCAAAAAGGAAACAGAGAGAAAAATGGATCATTCTGAGAATTTCTCAATACTTCCCTCCATTAATCATTGATGATCTCATGCTTCAATAGTGAAGAGTAAGGACAGGTGACTATATTTGATATTCTTCTTCCATATATAAATCACAAATGCTGTTGGCAAATCATTTCACTCCTGCAACCTCTGTTGCATAGGAATTAAACCTGAAATGTTGAATGACTCCCTTCTCAAGTTCTATCCTATTGAAGGTGCCTTGAGATATGCCCTGAATCCCATCCACCCATCCTTCCCATAATTGTGAATCAGATGGGGATTGTATCTCTTAATAATTTTAATTATATTCATCATCAAAGAAGAAAGACTCCTAATCCATGAGTTTGCATCTCAATAAGTGCTTTCCCTAAAATAGTTCTATTGTACCATCTGTTCCATTAGCTTACAATTCCAGAATGTTTGTATTTGGCACAGATAGCAAAACACTACTCATCACAATCTTTGTGATTTCTTTGCACTGCCAAACTAGTTTTTTTCTATTTTTGTTAATTCCCTTAGAAAAATGTATAATCCTTAGGAACTAATTAATCCAATGTGTTTTCTGTCAGTTTATCATGCTAACAGAAAAAGAGAGGATCTGGTTAAGATTTTTAAAAGTATGGAATGTAGGAGACATCATACAAAAGAAAAACCACCAAATTACTGTTCTCTCTTTTTTAAAAGTGGTATTAAGACCATGGATAATATAATTAGAAGCCCTGCAATTTACTATATCATGTCAACATACGGCTAAAAACAATAGTTACAATTCTCCTGCACTTTCATAGTTAAATTTTAAGGAGAGGTACAACACTTTAAATCATGACTGGGCAGAGACTCATTTTTGGTAATGGTCATGGATACTTATTTCAAAATAACTTTCAAGGTTCAGAAGTAATATCAAAACAGGTGTTCTGAGATTGTTTCCTCTTTCCTCTCAAATGATTTCCCTTTAGAACAGCACATCTCTCTAGCTATATGCCTGCAGAAGAAGCAATACTAGTGTTCAAACAATCTTCCAAATAGTAAGGGTTACTTCGTTTTTTAAACTGTATTTAAGAACGAAGCAGATATTTTCTGCATCTCCAGATATTTCGCTCGGCTTCTAGGACTCAGCCAGCTAGAAAGAGGCATTGAGGATCAACATAGGGAAACTGTGCCACATGCTTCGTTTAGTCAAATGTCATTTTCCAGCCCAGCTATCAAAAAAGGGGTTGGAATGCATCCACTTTCACAGCTTGATGTTATCAGAAAAGTTTGGAATAATGTCGGCGGCGCCCTCATGGCTACTCAACCTTTTTTTTTTTTTTTTTTTTTACACGCGCGAGCTCCTGGTGCGCTAGCAGCTGAGAAGGGACAAGGATGGAGCAGGAATAAATCCGTTGACTTCGTTCGTCCCCTTCCACGAGCAAAACATAACAAAATAAAACATCCAGCAACTTCCACGGCCAACTCCTTCAACAAGGATTGCTTTCTTCTCCAGACAGCCCTATTGTTTTTTGTCAGTCTCTCTCCCTAAACCTGTCTCACCCTTTGGCCGAAGCCATCCCATCGCCACAAAAATTCTCAGCAAAGGGCCAAAAGCACATATTTCTCTGAAAGGACGCTGATCTCCGGTAGCTCCGGACGAGGACAAATTGCTGCCATTCATCACGGCGGCTGGGGCAACCCCGCTAGCATCATTCCCATGACAACTGCAAGCCGCTGAGAAGAAAAGCGACGCCGGCCGAGAGCGAGCGAAAGAGCACTCCTCCCCCACTCTGCCGAAGCTTACCGAAATCTCATACCTCAAGACTGTCTCTCCAACTTCTGGGCTCGGTTCTGACTCTTCTACTCTTTTACCAAGCACTGCTGCGCAAAAGCAGAGGCTCTGGTTCCACTCCCAGATTTGCCTTGATCGAAAGTATCCAAACTTTATTCAAGTACCGCCCCTCCCCTCCAGCATCCCATTCATAGTATACCTACTCGGTTTCTGTGGTGGTTCCGTCTTTACATGTAGTTTGCCGAACGCTTTATTCCCTCAAAATGACAGCAAGCGAGCGCTGTCTCGAGACGTTGCTGAGAAAAAAAGCGCAAGGCTTCGAGGAAGCTGCAGCCCTGGAGAATGAGTTTTCCTGAGGCATTGAAGGGAAGGAAAGAGAAATGAAAAAAAAAAAAGAGGGAAGGGGGTTAGAAGTAGTAGAGAATAGCCGCGTCCCTTGCTCGTTGCTGCGGTAAGAGCTTGGGACTTTAAGGAAAGCCCAAGCCGGCGCAATGTGTCTTTGTTTATATACACCAGCTAGCTCCGGAGGGCTCAAAGCCGTCCCCGTAGTTTCTAAGAGAGAGCTGGAGGGAGGGAGCGAGGAAAGTAGCGAGGGAGGAAGGAAGCTTCGGAGCGCGCGCCCGCTCCCCCTTTCTCTCTTCGCCGCACGTCATTTATGCCAGAGGAACCCTAGCGGCCTCTCATACAGCGGCTGGAATGCGAGCGTCAGTAATGACGCCATGGGAGCCTGACACTGCTGACCTCCGCCTTCTGCCTGCCTCACTTGTATGTGTGTGTGTGTGTGTCTGTCTGTCTGTCTGAGAGAGCGCGAGCGAGGCGCGAGCGAGAGCAAGCAGACGCGCGCAACCCTTGCATTTTGGATTGCGAACTAAATCTAGGAATACCACAACAAAACCTCATGCTTGGAAAACAACCACTCCGTGCCGTTGTAGGATGGAAAGCCAAAAGAAAAAGATGACCTTTCAACTTTGGAGGAACGCTGTTGTTCTGAAGTGCAGCTTGGAGTTTGCAGTCCTCACTTCAATTTCATAATGTAACGCAGCTTCTAGCTGAAGTACAAATACAATTGCAAAAAAGGATTAATAGATGGGCGTCCGGGAAGGAATCCGCCATCAGGAATTCTACGGACCTAATTTACTGTTTGGACAACACTCTCACCTATTGTGACCTTTCTTGCACATATATTAGATTAAGAATCATAGAAGTACCGTGTCTACCCAGCAGTATATTTTATTTGATCTTGCCTTACTTAGCTTTCTACAAAGGAAACGTGGAATTCTTGTCCTTCATTCAGATAGAAGTAAATTTATAGAGAACGCATCTTGGCCGGAGGATAGCCGACTTTACAACTGGGATTATGATAATGTGATTGAAAGAGTGGACAGCATGAAGTTGTTTTTCTTGCATATTCTTATAGGCAGAAGAGCATTTTCGAATTTGCGTAGATGTATGGATTTCAAATTGCCAAATCATTGCCGTGGAGCAAAGAAACTTGTTATTCCAGAAATGAACTATAGGGTTGTCCCACGAAGAAAACCATACTGAATTTACGCGTGCCTTTTCACAGGGCAGAAGGGCAATGTAGTTTGCCCTCGTCAGTAAACTAGTCTTGAACATTATAAGATAATATCTGAACTGATATATCTGAACGAGGTATGTATTTATATGTGGGAAAACTTTCAGTCACCTACAATTACATCTGGGTATGCTTCATTGAATTTATGAGTGAGACTTATTACCAAAGTTATCTTAAGTTAGGCCAAGAGGCATGTTCGCTCGGGTATTTATACTGTACTACTGTACAAATGATTGATGAAAGCTTTTAAAATAAGCATGCAGAAGCCTTTTCATGCTTTGCAACATACACCAAGCCGCTAGATCGGAGTCTCCCCGCCCCCCTCCGTCGCTTTTATTTTCTTCTACATTAAGGAGCCCCCTTTCAGAACCAATCGGAACAAGGACGTCACTGTGGAACGTCGGCCCTCGTGACACTCTAACCAATCCAAACACGGGACGTCCTGGATATTATTACAAGTGGGGCGGAGATTTAAAAAAAGCTTGACGCAAGGAACGCGCGTGATTGACGCACACGGTGTTACTAAATTTAGTCCCCGTGGACTTTTTTTTAAACAGGTGATGGACGCGCGCAAGGCGCGGCCTCTGAAAGGAATTGAATGGTTGGTTTAGATTAGGCTGGGCGGGAGCTGTGGGAGCGTGGTACTCTAAAGCTTGGTATTTCGCGCCGGATGGAAGCTATTTCTGAAAAGCAACACGCCCGGACAAACCAAATATAGCGTGAGCGGAAGATATTTATAGCAGTATATGCCCATTGGTGCCAAACTTTTCTAGCTGCCTGAATGAAAGGAAAAGCCAAACCTTGATCTTTACAACTAGTACTCGTTGTGTAAAGAGACATCTGGGCGGGATTCCCCGTGTGACAGATGGAAGGGGGTAAAGTGGAGACAGCAGGGATTGCCCCTGCCGGAGCCTGACGTAGTGGAGAAAAGCCGAGGGCGGGTAGACGGGATATCCCCAGCGAGGCGGGGACTTCAGGTCGCAGCAGAAGTCTTGTCTTGTTATTGTTCCTTACCCGAAGGGGGCAACTAATCTATATTTGTAGCAGGTTAGTCCCGCATCGGAAAGCAACTACAAACCGTAGGAAACGACTTCTACTGATTTTTCGTCCACGCTAGAATTATTGTACGTGAAATGTATGCCAGTGCTTACAAAAGTTCATTTATATAAAAAAAAGTCACAACGGGACTTTGGTTGAATACTTAGTCAAACTTTTTCCTAAAGTTCTACAGTAATTTTATTTTTTAATTTATCTATTTTTTTAATACAAAAATTCTTCCCATCGCACCAGAAGCTACTCTGGGCAGCATACAATAAAGCCTTAGTAATCCTTGGAATATATTCAAGTGAAACCTGGAATTGTTTGTAAACTGAAAACTGTGGTTTTAAATTGTCGACGTTGGGATACAGATATCCTATAAATTCAGAAGTTACTGTTCAGGAACTGAGAACCATCTCAAACGTCCACTCCATCTCAAACAACAATGAAGGTGGCAGGGGAGGGGCCCTGCATGATGAACTGTAAGAAATTGAATTGGCTCAGTGACACATTATTCAGTGGCTTTGGTATAAGCACTCAAATCTTGCTAAAGCCTGTGATTGAAAGAAACTATACTACCATATTGTTCAACTACAGTACTTTGAACACAGATTTAGTAATTTTTCAGAATACCTCTGAATCTATGAAAAAAGCCCTAATATCAGCTGAACATTTGTCTGTTTTTGTTCAGCTGTACAAAATGCTTATATAAACTAGAGAGAATTTTGACAATAGACTATGCTATCAAAATTTAACTGCTTTCTAGTGAGTGATTCAGGAATATTTCCTTACGTGATAGTTAATGTTTAGTCAATGAAAACAGAAACAGCTGAAAAAAGATATTAATACCTGTGTAATACTCTTCACCAGTAAGGACAATTAAAATTGGGTTGGACCTGGTTAGTCTTTTGATGGGAGACTGTCAGGGCAATGACAAATCTTTCCACATAGGTATCAAAAACTGCTGTGTTCATTTATTCAGAGGTATTAAATAGGGCATTTATATCATTTGATGAAATTGCAAATTTACATTCAAGTGGTGAGCATGTTGAGTTATTAATGGAAGAAAAGATTAGGCTAGATTCATGGTTCCCAAATTATGCTTAGCTAACTCACAGAGGTGTCACAGAATATTTTAAATTTTTGCAGTGTTCGTTTGTGAAACTGGGTTTTTCATTATTGATTTACAACATATCTTTAAGACATCAAAGGCACTGTGAACTGAAAAACTATGGGAACCTCTCAGAAGCTGGAGCTTTTCTTTTTATATATTGTAAGATATTCAAGGGACAGTTAGGTACCTTTCTCACATTATTCAAAGCTAATATAGAAAGGAACTTTTCTGAATCATTGAGATGACTGATAAAATTCCGTAAGCTGTGGTAGATCATGGTTAAATTCTCTAACGCTTATTCGATTTTTCTAGTTCTTATTTTAATTTAGAGAGGCCAACAATTTGATGACTATGGATTGTTTGAATTGAAAGAGAAGAACTGTGATGTGTGGACAAGGATAGAGGTCCAGAGCTCTAGAGAGGCTTGTGGAGACCCTGTGGAATGGGGTGGCAGAAAGATAAGTGGCGGCGGGGGGATGACTGCAGTGTCCTGCAGTTGGTCATAAAGGCATAGGGGCGCTTCAGTGACTATAAATTCAAAACCGAGTCATATGTAGCTTTCAGGGGATTTGTTATAACTTCTTACCAATTATAAGTCGAAGACTATGTGTATTTTAGATCTTGTAGTACAGTTATGTATTTTGTAAATCAAAACTATAGCACTACTGAAATTTAGTATTACAGTTGGGGGACTCCCGCAAATAAAAAAGAGATAAAATGTTGTAAACCCGAGTTTGCCATGATTACTAGCTTGGCTAAAAAAGTGGAACCCCTCTATGGATTGGGAATGAAACCAATTAAAAGTGCAAAAGAAGCACTTTGGGCTGAGAGACTGTAGTGAAAGTGGTGGAAGCCACTACAAATACACAATTAAGAAAAAGTGGAAGGCACAGGGGAACCACAAGCGGGGGAGGAGTTAACTCCATCGATTCTCTGGGAATACAAAGACCTGGCCAATATATTCAGTGAGAAGGATTCTGACGTGTTCCGATCCCATTGCCCCAATATTCAAGTACCATCAGTGGCTTAGCAAGGTGTCAAAACCCCCAAGCCAAACCAGTCTTTAAGGTGGGCCATGGAGTGCCAAGCTGCTTTTGAGAAACTGAAGCACCTTTTTGTAGCAGAACCCGTATTAAAACATCCAGACCCCAGATAGACCATTTTTAATTCAAGCTGATACCAGTGATGTGGCAGTGGGGGCAGTCCTTCCTCAGAAAAATAAAAAAGGTGACTTACAACCATATGCCTACACCTCTCAAAAACACTCTGAGGCTGACAGATGCTATCTGAGAAAAAGAATCATTTGCTGTTTGCTGGGCACTCCTGACTTGGAAGCAATTCCTCAAAGCAAAGTCCCCTTTGGATTGATAACAAGTACCTGAAAGCCTTGAAAAAACCCCAGAGACTCTCTCCCAAATAAATCTAATGGGCACAATACTTAAACCAATTCAATTTCATGCTCCGCTACCTGCCTGGGGGAAGGAACTTCCTAGCAGATGCCTGATTAAGGATTCCCCAGTACAACTGCAAAAGAGAAAGTGGTCGCTTCTGTCATCCTGTCTAAACAAATTGTCCCACCCTGACCAGGCCACAAAAATTGAGAGAAAAGTGGCCCAAGCACTAAAAACAGTCCTAGAGCAAGATGAGTGGTTCCTGCAACACCAAGCTGAGTTGTCATCAAAAGATGGACTAGCTTCAATGGGCCGCTGTCTGTACGTGCCTGAAACTAATGAACTTTAGCGCTTCAATGTAGTCACGATTTGAAAACTGCGGATCATTTTGGCTTTGAAATAACTACTTTGTGAAAAGGCAATTTGGGTGGTCGTGCATGAGAAAGGACACTGAACATTATGTGCAGGTCAGCCAAAAGATGCCCAGGGAAAATCCTGAGGGTACTGCAACCTGTAGCCAGCCTGAAAGCCCCTTGGAAGGAAATATCAATGGACTTTGTAGTAGAACTACCACAAAGCGCAGGAAATACCATGATCTGAGTTGTCACAGACCTTTTCTCCCAAGCAAGCACACTTCACGATCTGCCTCCAAATCCTGTCTGCTTCTTCCTTGACCAAGATGTTTGTTCAACACAACTATCTCCTACATGGAGTACCAGAGTGCAATATCTCAGATTGGGGTGTCCAATTTATTTCCTGCTTTGGGGAAGATTTCCTCAAGTTATTAGGCACCTCCCAGGGATTAAGCTTCTCACATAATCCTCATACTAATAGTGCCTTTGAATGGACTAATGGTGTATTAGTAGTGCATTTGCTGCTATTTTAATTACCAACAAGACAATTGGACTGAACTGATACCCTTTGTTGAAGTGGCTTACAATAACTCAGTGCACTGCAGCACTGGCTTCTCTTGGCTTCCGAATGGACACAGGCAGAGAATTTGTCTCTATCCCAGAACTCCTCCAGCATAAGCCTATATGCTTATCTTTAGCAGAATGGGTGAATACTTTGCAGAACACCTGGCCAGTAGTCTGGACAAGGCCAGGGAGACTTATAAGGCTGACAACAGATGGGCACCTCAAAAAGAATTTAGCGTGGAAGATAAAATTTATCATTCCGCCAGATTTCTGCAGTCATGCCGGCCCTTCAAAAAATTGGACCCCAAATACATGGTGTCCTTCCTCATCATTAGGATCATAAATCTAGTGATGATAGAATTGAAACTGCCAAAAAGCTTTAAGAGAATTAATCCTATTTTCCACTGTGGCCTGTTAAAACCTACCTCTACCTCACCTCTGCATCCTGACACGAAAACCCCACCCCCTCCAATTACAAACAAGAGGGGGCAGTATTTTGAGGTTAAGGAAATTTTGGATTCTAGATTACAGTACCTTGTAGGGAAGGTACAATACCTCATCCTGTTGAAAGATTTCCTTCCCTCTGAGACTGAGTGTGTGAATGCTAGTCATGTTTATTCTCCAATTCCACCTTAAGTAACTACATAAACCCAAATGAGCCTGGGTAGTGTACTCTGGAAAGGTGGCATGTCATGGCTGACATTTATTTATTTGTTTGTTTATTTTTATTTGTCAAGCAAGTATTAGATAACAGGTATAAGTATAAACATGGTTATGAATACATGAAATGGATACAAATAAAAAAAAGAAACAATAGGACAGGGACGGTAGGCATGTTGCTGTGCTTATGCAGGCCCCCTACAGACCTCTTAGGAAAGAGATGAGATCAATAGTAGACAGTCTAAGGTTAAAGTTTTTGGGGTTTGGGGAAGAAACCACAGAGTCAGGTAGAGTATTCCAGACATTGACCACTCTGTTGGTGAAGACATATTTCCTGCAATCAAGTTTGGTGTGGTTTACCTTGAGTTTGTATCTATTGTGTGCTCTTGTATTGTTGTGGTTGAAGCTGAAGTATTCATTGACAGGTAGGATATTGCAGTAGATAATTTTATGTACTATACTTAGATCAGACTGAAGGTGGCATAGTTCTAGGTTGTTTAGGTCTAGAATTTCAAGTTATTAGCTAGTATCACTTCACATCCTGTCAACCCGACATTTTTCACAGCCGGGGGTGGAGGGGTGGGGAGAAGAGGGAGGAAAATGGAATGCAGGAGAACACAAGGGGGTTGGGAGCCAAGCAGCACTGGCCCAGAGAATAAGACATGCCAATCCAACCCAAGAATGCGGAGACGAAGCAGCCGCCCACAGAGGGTCCTTACCCAAACAACCTGAAACAACCTTTTCAATTGGTCAAGGACTGATAACAGGGGTGGGGGGGTAGGGAAGTCCTTGGGGGAAAAAAAGTTATGTGTATTGTTTGCATACATATTCAGCAGATACATTTTGCTATTTTATAATCACTTTGTTTAGTAAAATATATTCTTGGTCAAAACAATGGCTCAGGGATCAGTATTTACTAATTAACTTGAGTGGGATGGATAATAAAATATTTTCAAAATTCCCAAATATTTTAGAAGATTTAGAAAAAAATTAAACTGAATATTTTTATTCTAAAATGTTAATCGTTTAGAATAACAGAATAACGGAGTTGGAAAGGACCTATACCATTCTAAACAAATGGCTGTCCAATCTCTTTTTAAAAACTTCCAGTGCTGGAGCACCCACAACTTCTGAAGGTAAGCCGTAACACTGGTTAAATATTTATATTGATAGGAAATTTCACCTTATTTCTAGGAGTTCTTAGTTCTCCTTTTGTTCCACCCTATTGCTAATATTGAAGTTGACCTCTTGATATAGCTTGTGATCTACAGATGTATTAAAAATGGACAGATGAATAAAAGATGAAAAAAACAACCCAAAATCTCAGTTGAAAAGAAAAATAGTATTTTATTTGACAGTAAAAAAATGGAAATATCAACTTGTAATTAGTGTAAAAGATTGCAATGTCCTATTGTAATTCCAGGCAATTTTACAATCCTCATAAATTTGCAATCCAGTGTTAACCTTGAATAAATGATTACAGTTTTCTCAGAAACATTCAATATATATAAAAATTCACTTTTATGTTCATTCAAGATCATTTAATTCATAGAGATCGTAATCCTTACATATTCTTATAAATATGCAGAGAGAGAAAAAACACCCTATAAAACATCTGCACCTAATTCATTAGAGAAACAAAGAAATACTCTTGCAAACAGATGTGCACCTAATTCATTTTGCAATTATATGCTACTGCGCTCCCTTCTCCAGCATAACAAAGGGAACTGCCAACAGACAGCTATGCTATTCAGCAGAACTCACCAGAGTAAATTTTTATCTAAGTAAATCTTTTGTTTTCTAAAGTCTTCTCTTTTCTCCAGTCTTTTCCTCTATTCACTCATTTTCCTGTGGGTGCAATACAGATCTAGATTAATAATCTTTTAATCTGAATGTTAATTTAGAGAATTAGATTTAATTTCAGAATTTAATTTAGGAATTTAGAGACTATATTTCAGATTTTAGAGACCAGAATTTAGATTTAATTTAATTTAGAAATTTAGAGATTTTGTAGTCATACCAGGACAAAGATGCTAATCAGTATTTATTTTTTCTAGGTAACTTTCCACTTTCTTAACAGTGTTTTTTAGAGGATTGCTTCAGTACCAGCCTAGAAGAGTTGTAACATCCTGTTCCTATTTCCTTTTTATATCTGCTATGACATCCAAAATGTAATTAAGGATCATGGGTATTGTTGCCAAGACATCTTTCCCATAGTACTAAAAAAACAAACCCACAACTATTATTTCACACCATCTGACATTTCTGAAAAACTCTAGGATATATAATGAAACAATGAGATAAATCAGAAGGGCAAGGTGCAGGGAGCAGGTTGAATCTATACTTTTACCTGATAGTGGAGCTCTGTGAGAGCTTTATTGAAAGGTAAGTCAGCTAATTCAGTGCTCTGGTTGCCAACTGTTGCAGACTCAGCCTTATCATCTGAGTGAATGAGATGGCTTACCTTAGGCTTCTGATTTGGGGTATGCTGAATAGATAGTAGTTTCTATTACTATTGATTACTATTGATTAAAAAGCCTTTCTGTCCCAGATGCCTAAATATTTGGCTAGCTTTAAGTTTTATAGTTGACTGTTTTCAATTGCTGTTTGTAAAGTTTGAAGGATTACCTTCTCTGCCTCAATTTTGCCAACTCAGCTCCTTCTTCAATAGCAGCATATTAAAGACTTACCGTAAATTTAAGTCTTGCAGAAGAACAAGTCTAACAGTGGTATTTAGAAATATTCTATAACAGACCATGAAATGATCAATTTCTAAACATCTCATTAGAAGTTAGCATGGGATTGGCAAGAATTATTTGTCAAACTAATTTTACTCCACTTTTAATTTGGATAATTTTCTTAGTAGACCCTGGAAATATTTTGCACATAATGTATTTTAATTTCAGCAAGGCATTTGACAAGGTACCCCAATATTGGCATTAGCATACTATTTAGTATGGTTTTCCAGCTAGCTTTAGACCTGATAAACTTCAATAGCTCAAAAACTACACTAAGTAAATGCATATCAACTCAAAATGAGAATACTTTATAGAATGGGATAGCCTAGGTTAAGAAGCCCTAGTGTCAGTAGTTAATTTTATTAATGATGTGAGTAAAGAGATGAGAAATTATTTACCAAGTTAGTAGATATAAGTTAGGAGCAATAACTAATTTTTTAAAGACAGAAATATAATTCAGAATGATCTGGACAGAAGAATAAAACAACAGAAAATGTAAAATATAGTTAAAAATCCAGCAGATATGGTTTGGTAAGAGGTGGATAATGCTTGTAAATGAGTTAAATAACAGCAGTGTATGACTTTCTCTGAAGAAATATAGCTTCCATATTATGAGTTTAATAAAGTAAAATCTACTTCAAGTTGTTCAGTTCCTGATAACTTCAAGGACATGTCCTTGTATTTCTCCTAGTGACAACAAGAAAGTAGTAATTGTTTTTGAGGTCATATCTGTTTATTTGTTTCATCTCCCACCTTTTGTATAAAAGTCAAGATGGTGTAGAGGTGGTTGTCCCTTTTCCTTTTTTCCCCACCACAGCAAGAAACTTATGAAGTAGTTTAGGCTGAGAGAGAACAACTAGCTCAAAATCACTTGGTAGTCTTCCATGACCAAGTGACACTGCAAATGGAGCCAAGCCGAGCGTCCTGGAGTGAGGAGGAGTGCCGGAGAAGTAATACCTCCTTAAAAAGTCTTGGTCCATCTGGCCCGGCTGGTAGCACATCATAAAGGCCCCTTTCCAGGGTTACAGGAGAAGCTGATCAACAGTTTTGAAGACAGAAGAGGGCTTTATGCCCCAATGACAGATAAAATGGTAGAACCATCTTCTAGGAGAAGGGAAACTCTGATTTTAAATCTTCACTGCCTTGTGGCTATATCTATTATTAGAAAAGGCTTCAGGAGTCAACCTTCAGGCAAAATCTGGAGCCGGAGTCCTGGAAGCAGTTTGTGACTGTGTACAATCACGTTCTGGTAACTCCTGTGATGCAGCTGAAACTAATCTATCGGCTCTGCCATTCCATTAGACTATTTCAGTGACGTGGAGAGGGGGGATCTGGTGCTTGGGTAACAGTTTATCCTTCATATTAAATTAACCAGGCCTCATGCTCTAGAGAGGACACTCCAGCTTTGCATACAGCAATACGGGAAGTGGCAGTTACCGGTTTCATAGCACGATACCACAGTCTCTTGAGACTGAAGAAGGCCAATTCATTCAATTCATGACCAAATGTGGATTAGAACCTGTGTTTCTCCTATGAGCTGCTCAGAGCATCCAGTAGTGGGAGGTGCTTCAGTCTCTGCATTCATAGGCTGAGCTTGAATTGAGGAACGCTCCTCCTCCTCCATGTGACTCCTCCACAGCATTCCCCAGTTTTTGCTCAGCCTCATGCAAGACAGGCAGTGCTTTACTGGCCGAACCAGGATTTTTCGATTCTCACAGTCTCAATTGAGTTTTCACAGGTTTGAATTGTTCCCTTTCTCTTTAGCCTCTGCGCAATTGCTTAGTTTGGCAGCCTTGCCACCAAAGGGAAGCACAGTTGCGCCCCCAAGGGAGGCGAAGGGAGGGTCAGTAGCGACTTCGCACTACCTCCCATAGCCCCAAATCCCTCACTCTGCCTCCTTTCGTTTGCTGCTTCGTTTCCCTTCATTCCGTTTCTAGCGGCTTGGTTTTTGTGCTCCGTTCTAAGTCGTATCATTTTTTTCTCCCCACCTTCGAATGCCGTCATTTTTTCAAGAGGAGAAGGGCTAATCTCTTCTTTCCTTGGCCGCCTCTGTAGGCAGAGCTTTGGCCTCATTTTCTACCAGGCGGGTAAAATGCCGCTGAGAGGTGCGACGTGCTGACGGACGCCATTTTGGGAGTCTCCTCGTGGCTGCGCACCATTTTGTTTTCTCCTTAATTCTGTGCTGTGAGTGGAAATTTATTCGAAGTAACAGGTCCCCGCCTGGCTTTTCTGAGTTATTGATCCTCATCTGACTAGATTGTACTCGTAATCAATCTTTACGGTTCGTTGGCTCAACCCCTCAGCTCAATTCCAGCGGCGCAGGAGCTGCACCCAGGCCTTGTGTCCGCCTGTGCAGAGAGGCTGCTGAACGCCCCAATTTTAACTTCTAACTGGGCCTTAGGCGTTTCGAAATTTGGCTGATTGTCTTGTTTGTCTTTCCTTTCTCATTGGCAATTGACCATACAAACTACTCTATCCCAGGAGCAGGGATACAATTGCACCAGCCATCCTATTTCATTACAAGCATATTATTAATATCATATATCTTGGCAGTATAATATTTTAATTCACAAAAATATTATCACTGAGGTACGACTCATTTGTCCATATATACATATACATATACATATACATATACATATACATATACATATACATACATACATACATACATACATACATACATACATATATACACATATATATATTAAATAAAAAATAATAAAAAGGGGGACGTGAAATATTTGATCAGGGCAACCGTTCCTGCCTCAGATTGGACCCTGGGCATGCCAACCACCTTATATTGATTTCTAACCTATTACTGCAATATATAAATAATTGAAATGGCAGATGGTAACACCTCTAGAGGATCTTCATTGAAGGCAAAAGCCGAGACCCATCATTTGCACAAGCAGGCTAAAGAGACCTCCAAAGCTGCCCAGAGGGACGCCTTAAGGCGCCACAAGGCCCTGCAAAAGGAAATTGATAAACGAGCTAAGGAAGCACTCAAGGTGGCTCAGGTTCTTCCATCCTCCAGTCCCTCTACCTCTGCTCAACCCCTCCCCTCCTCTAAATGTTTCCCTCTCATCCAGGCACAGCTTGCCCTCACAGGAACAACTGGTTCAGGTTCCTGGAACATCGGCTAGAAGGGCTCCAGAAGCCACCTTCACCCCCAACAGCAGCTGGTCTCCGTCAAGAGGAGTCTCTCATTGAGAAGGTTCCCGAAAGAATAAGATCCTGGATGGAGCTGGCCATTTGTCAAGGGATCGCAGCCAGAATCCAACAACCAACCAGGCCTAGTCATTATCCGGCAGTTTCTGACCAGGAGTCTCACTCAGTAAGGTCCCTGCCCAGGTTGGATCAACATCAGGCTCAGGTACCCTTGCAAAGGGAGACCCCCTCTCTTCAAGAGCAGGAGGAGGAAGAGGGGGAGGGGGAATTGGATCAGTTCATGGAACCAGACGAGTTCGATTTGGGGGCTATGCACTACAGCAAGCCCCTATCAGAGGCAGACCCTTTAGAAGGCGAAATGTCCAAGGACAAGGGGCTCATCCCTGACCAGCCCACCTTTGCGGGCTTATTCAAGCCTCACCTATTCAAATCCTTGTTATTCAAGGCCAAGAACATTTCAGGCCTAAGTAAGCAATCACCAACAGACCTTCCCGCTCCTTCAACAGAGGGGCCAGAGATCTCATCTTTAACCAGCCCGTTGTAGAGGCCGAGGTTATCCCAGCTCCACCCATCTTTGCCAACCTGGTGCAAAAGCAACTGGCGTCTGCAGTGGTGTCCCCAGCCCACTCTAGTCACGACAAAAAATACTTTAATTTGGATCCAGAATTTTCAAAATTATTAAGCACCCCTGAGGTAGACGAGTCCATAGTGGGCCTGGCATCCTCCTCAACTCCAACTGATGCGCTGGAAGCCCTAAAGCCAGAAGAAAAGCGGGCCGAGCTGGCCCTGTGCAGGGCTCATCAGTCGGATGCTTGGGCCATCAGATCGGCTACGGCCGCATCTTTTTTCACAAGGTTATCCATTCGATGGCTTCATCAGCTCAAGCAACACGTCCCTACATTCAACATCAGGGCGCACCAGGATATTGCCAAGCTCACTGCTGCAGCCGAGTTTTCTGCTGATGCCACATACCACGTAGTTAAATTTTCTGCAAGGGCAATCACATCTCACATCACAGCCTGCCATCTACTCTGGCTGAGGCACTGGCAAGCACACTTTAAGAACAAAGCCAAGCTGGCTTCCTCCCCCATAGTAGGAAACAAACTGTTTGGCCCTTCCCTGGACCCTCTACTGATGGAGACCCGCAGTAAGAAAAAATTCCTTCCTTCCCTTACACGAAGATCAGACTTCAGAACTTCCCAGCCCTTTTGGAGGGGTTCCTTTCGGCCCTTCTATCAGGCTCCCTTCTACCCCAGGTATCAGAGGCCCCCATCGTTCAGGTCAGGACAACCCCAGGATAGAGCCGATTTGGGAGACAGGAGCCGGAGGGGCAGTCAATATAAAAGGCCCTTTCGGGGAGCTGGAAGCAGGCCCTTCCGACATCCGAAATAGGTTAAGGGACACTCTCCCCATTGGTGGACGTCTTAAGTCATTTGCGAGTCAATGGGATTCCTCTACCTCTGACTCTTGGGTCAGGGACACCATTAGATTTGGGCTTGCCCTTGAGTTTCAATCCACTCCCCCAAATTTCTTTATGTCATCCCCTCTCTCCAGAGACCCGGTCAAGCGTAATCTAATGGATTCCGCTATCCAGCATCTCCTAAACATAAGAGCCATCCAACCAGTACCGTCCGAGCAACGAGGGTGGGGCTTTTACTCTCACGTGGGCAGCACATTCTCATTTTAACAGACAATGTGACAGCCAAAGCCCACATAAACGGGGGGCACACAATCAATACAATTAATGAGGGAAGCTGAACGCCTGTGTCACTGGGCAGAGAACAATCTTCTGTCCATCAAGGCAGAGCACACATCGGGCCTATCAAATACTCAAGCAGATTGGTTAAGCAGAGCAACCATAGACCAGTCAGAGTGGTGCCTCCACCCATCCCTGTTCAAAGAAGCAGCAAGGATATTCGGACAACCGGTGGTAGACCTATTTGCCTCCACCCTCAATGCCCAGCTCCCGAGATTCTACTCAAGGTACCCATCCCAAGGGGCGGAGAATTACAACGTGCTCCTCTGCCCATGGCCCACGGGGCTCCTGTATGCATTCCCCCCTCTAGCTCTGGTGACCAGGGTTATTCAGAAGTTGCTCCATGAGAAGGCGGAATTGCTCCTAGTTGCTCCTCACTGGCCCAGACGGCCGTGGTTTGTGGACCTCCGTACTCTCTCGGTGGCCCTTCCCTGGAGGATTCCACCAGACAGGATCTCTCTATCTCAGGGGCCCCTGTTACACCCGGAACCTCAATGGTTTCAACTGACCGTCTGGAGGTTGAGCGGAGCAGTTTGAGGAGCGAAATACTCTCCAACAAGGTCATTGACACCATCCTAGGTGCCAGACGGCCCTCAACCATCCGAATTTACAACGCCACAGGGCCCATTTTCTGTAGATGGTGCAGCAAGTTTCAAATTAACCCCATTTCCCCTTCTGTTGCCCAGATTTTAGAATTCCTTCAGGAGGGACTTGACAGGGGGCTGTCTCCTAATACACTGAAATGACAGGTAGCTGCACTGTCATCAGTTCTTTCCTGTCAGGGTTTCAGTTCCCTCTCCCATCACACACGTATATGGGCTTTTCTTAGAGGGGCCACCAACTTACGCCCTCCAGCCATGCACCGTTACACACCTGGGACCTTAACAAAGTTCTTCTCTCTCTCACCAAAGAACCTTTCAAACCTTTGAGGGAGTCAAGCCTCCAATTTTTGACATCAGTTTTCCTTGTAGCCATTACATCCGCTTGGCGCATATTGGAAATAGCAGCCCTGTCTATCAGACAGGACCTCTATGTTTTTCATGCCGATCGGGTGGTCCTCTGTCCCGATCCCATGTTTTTGCCCAAGGTCAATTCAGCCTTCCATAGAGCCCAAGAGCTCATCCTTCCAAACTTTTGTCCCAGACCATCGTAGGAAAGGGAAAGGCAATGGCACAAACTTGATGTAAGGCGTGCTCTGCGAATCTATATCAAGCGCACAGAGTCCTTCAGAAAATTGGAGGCCTTATTCCTTTCCTTTCAGCCCAAAACACAAGGTCACAGGGTGTCACCATCCACTATAGGCTGTTGGATCAGGGCGGCTATAGCTAAGTCTTATCAGTCCCAGGTCCTGCAGGTGCCCAGAGGCATAACTGCACATTCAACTAGGAGTGCGGCAACTTCGGCAGCTTGGGCTACCCAGGCACCAATAATCGAAATCTGCCGGGCGGCGACTTGGGCCTCCCCATCCTCTTTCATCAGGCACTATAAAATTGACGTGTTTACATCTGCAGAGGCCTCATTTGGCAGACGGGTTCTGCAATGGGTTCTTAGGGACCCTGAGGAGATTCCGGACCAGACATAGTCCCTCCTGTAGGACAGGCCAAGCTTTGGTATGTCCCACTACTGGATGCTCTGAGCAGCTCATAAGAGAAAGGGTGTTGGTGCTTACCTGATACGCCCGTTCTCCTTGAGCTGCAAAGAGCATCCAGCTCCACCCTTTTTTTTTCGTCTGGTGGGGCCTTGTTTTTTTTCGGCCAAGGAACCTTTCTAGGTAGTAGGGATGAGAGCACCTTTTTTCCTCTCGTCTTCACAAAACTGGGGAACGCTGTGGAGGAGTCACGTGGAGGAGGAGGAGCATTCCTCAATTCAAGCTCAGCCTATGAATGCAGAGACTGAAGCACCTCCCACTACTGGATGCTCTTTGCAGCTCAAAGAGAACGGGCGTATCAGGTAAGCACCAACGCCCTTTCTCCACACCTAGCCTAACACTTTAATCATTATACCCCTTCCCTGTTTAGCCTATAATCCTGGAAATAGCTGTTCCACTCAATTTTGCATCGGTTAAATTTTGTCTTGAATAATGTGCCACATTCTGATGACATATTAGATTTAAGCAAAGTGGAATTGATGCAAAGAAGGTAAGAAGGAAAGTGGAACCTAATTTGTAGGAGACAGAAAGTGAGAATGTTTAGATTCTGGATGGTGAAAACTATACATCTTAAAATTCCTGCGGTTGAGAAACACTGATTTAAAGGAAGGTAGATTCCCACAGAACGTAGGAGAAAGCTTTCTAATAGAGCAGTGGATTGTTGGGCAGTGTGGCTCCCTTTCATTAAGTACGTTTGTTGGGGATGGTTTAATTTGGCTTCATGTGGTGAGCATAAGATTGTACTTAGTGAACTAAATTGCCCATTCTAATTCAATGAGTATTTGCCTTACAAAATAGGCATAATTCCTAAAAGAGATATCAAATTGCTTCTTGAATAGCTGACACCTGCTACCTTTCGAAACTCCCCCAATTATAAGAGCTCTTCAGCATACTATAAACTGAACATCAATGTGCGATAATTTATTATGAAGTGTATAATACCTGAAATTTCCAGTTAAAAATAATGAAAAATAAAATATTATCTCCTTAGGTCAGCCTTCTTAGAAACCGAAAATATTTTAAAAATTATTAGAGAACACTTTTATTAATAGTTTAATTTAAATTCATTCATCGGAAAGCCTTGTTAATTTGAAAGGAAACACAGTTTAGATGTAGCCAAAAAGTTTAAAGATTCAATTCAATTAATTGTTTGATTAGTTTTGTATCCTGACCTTTCAACCAACAGCTCAAGACAGCATACATACTATCGCTCTTCCCATTTTAGCCCACCAAAACAACAATGTGAAATATTTTGGGTAAAAAGAGAGCGATTAGAAAAAACGACTAAGTGCATTTCCATGGCTAAAGTGGATATAAACCTGCAGCTCAAATTTTTAAATTTTCAGTAGATTTAATTAGAAAAACTAATAGACTAGCTAGTAGTTTTAATCTAACACATCTGAAGATTATGGAAAGTGTAATTTAAAAACATTTAATTACTGTAATTAAAATCTTAGATAGAATGTAGGCATAGGTTATGCAACTCAAAATGAGTCTTAATAGATTATGTATTGTCAGACTGAATCCACAATTCTCCCAAATGTTGCTTGGAATGAAGAAGCAACAAACACCAGCTGATTCTACATTTCTGAAACTACACAATCCAGTTTTTCTGGATTTTCATTGCTTTCTTTCTCCTTTCTCAAGAAAGATTCCTTTTGATAAGTTAGAGATTATTTATTGCCAGAAAGTTAAATGTATGGGAGAACTTCACAGAACATAATAATTCATTTTGTTCAGCATAGAATTGCTGCCATATGATTAAATTCAGGATTTTTCCACTGAACTAAATTCAAATTTTACTCAAATGACTAAATTCACTTGGAAAATATTCTAAGATGTAATCAAATGTAAAAAGCAATGAGCATTTTTTTTTAAATTGTCATCTAAAAGGTACTCATGATGACTGAGATTTTTTTCATTTAGGGGTAAAATAATATTCTATTATTGCTTTACTAATAATTTCATTTATTACAATTCTGTCCCATCTGTTTTCTCCTATGCTTTTACCTCTATTAAAGGCAATATATTCTGTCTAGATTCTGAGATAGCAACTTAATGCAGTGGTTTCTTAACTAGTGGTTTCTTACTAATGGCATCTTCATAATGAAGTTCCAGTGCAGGCAGATTCATGTGCTCAGACTATCTTTTAAAATGTCTATAACTTAAGGTGGATTTCTGACATAAACAAGAAACTGAGCATTTGTTAAAAGATTATTAATTTTGGCAATCGTCCTTGATATACCATTGCAGTTGGAATCATATTTGTGGTTGCTAAGTGATGCATTTATAAAGCATAATTGCATTGTTTAGCCACAGTAATCCCTGCAGTCCCAGTTGCCATTATTAACTAGATTCCACAGTCTTTAGCAAAGCAACTTCCTGCCAGCTTCCCACAACACAACAGGAAGTTGCAGATCTCAGACACACAGGCAAGTAGTTAATTCCGGGGTGGGGGGGCGGGGGGAGGAGACGGTACATGAGAGTGTTGGTAAGGATTGGAATGATGTGATGGGGGTATGCAAGAGATGTAGCATTGGTTATGGAGGGCATAAGAGACAATGTGAAAGGTGCCACTTGGGTTGGGGAAGGGGTGTACAAAAGTGCATGGTGATGGTTAGGAGAAGGATTCTAGCCTGATGCCTTAACACCAGATGGGCTTTCTCAACAGCCATAAACATAACTCTAAAAAATAAGTAAAATTTTAAAATAATTCAACAATTTCAACTCCTATTATTTCTTCTCTAATAGTAAGAATTAGGTTCAGTATAGCTTTTCCTCTAGTTCCCTCCTCTGCCTTTTGGAAATGGTGGTTAAAATCTCCCATTACTACTATGGTATGTTTCTTACATACATTTGTTAATTGAATAGCAAAGAGATCATCTATTTCTTCTGCTTGGTTGAGTGGCCTGTTATATACACCTATAATAATGTCATTTCCCTGTAATGATATATATGAAATTGAATATGAAAGAATATGTAACTAAGCTACCCACTCCCAAATGTGGGTCATGCATCTCCGGTGCCCTGAATCCTCCTACCCTTTTCCCAGCAGACTGAGAAAGTTGACTGGTGAATGGTTTCAGAGGGCAAACCTCTCAAACCCAATGCTAACCTTCTCTCAGCCAGTCCTTGAGTATCGAATATTTGTCCTGAAATGAATACAAACTCCAGCTCCTTTGTAGTGCAATGATGGTTTATTCATTAGATCAGCAAACAATAAATACTCTTATCTGAAAAGAAAGGCTAAAAGCCAGGCAAGGTTAGTGTTGGATTTGAGTTTGCTCACTTTCCTTTTATCATCATTATGAGACACACCACACCACACCCAGGCCTATACGCAGTTCTAGTTCTGGCCACGCCTAACCCATTATCCCTAAATGCTATTAACCCTATAATATGTCTACATCCCTAACCTATTCCGACCCTCACCTGGTGCCACCTTCACCTTAATTACCACCTATATGTGCCCCAACCCCACTAACAATGTGCACCACATCAATACATGAAAAGAGATATTTCTAGCCCTGCAGTTGCTTCAGAATCCACCCTGCAGCCCTGCAGTTGCTTCAGAATCCAGCATGCAGCCCTGCAGTTGCTTCAGAATCCAGCATGCAGCCAACAGCTCTGCTGAGTCATTCCAAAGTGACCCTCAACACCATCGGCCAGCATGCAAGCAGAAATACAGATCTGGCAGCAGCAGAGATAAGGTGACATTCTCCACAGCTAGCTGACTTACTGCGAGGCATGTTCGGAGCTGATGGGCTCCATAGCAAACTCGGAGCCCGACACCCACGCTACAAATTTTAAACAAGTGGGGGGTGCAACGAAGGGGGTGCCCCGTTGCTCCCTTTGTTGCACCCCCCATAAAAGAGATTTTATGAGAGTGACGAGAGAAACAGAATAAAACTCTACATGGATTTCTCCAGCAGGAAGAAACCAAGTCGGAAAAATTATAGATAAGGGAAGACAGGATGAAGCTTATTTTTTAACAGAACTATAGATACGTTGAGACTGGGCATGACAAGGAGTAGCTGGGAGGGGAGGGGCCGGGCGAGGAACCCCTTGATGTGAGTGATGTCGAGTTGGCCCCACCCAGTCACATGACCATCCTGCCATGCCCACCCAGCCAGTCATTAGGCAGAGAACTGGTTGTTAAAAAAACTTGAAGCCCACCACTGAATAGAATAGAATAACAGAGTTTGAAGGGACCTTGGAGGTCTTCAAGTCCAACCCCTGCTTAAGCAGGAAACCCTTGGTTTTATATATTTTTGTACAGATATAGTGATGTTTTATATATAAAACGTAACTCCACCTCCTCTTTTGATAGGGCTGTTTCTTTTGAATAGTTTGTCTCCTACCATTGGTACATTCCAGTCATGAGTTTCATTCCACCATGTTTCAGTAATGGCAACTATATCATATCTGCTTTCATGTATTTAGTATTTTTTGCCAATCGCTTACAAGATACAGGTATAAGAATAAATATAGTTTTGAATAGATGAGATAGATACTTATAAGAAAAATAAAAAACAATAGGACAGGGACGGTAGGCAAAATTGGTGCGCTTATGCAGGCCCCCTACAGACCTCTTAGGAAAGGGATGTGGTCAATAGTAGACAGTCTAAGGTTAAAGTTTTTGGGGGTTTGGGGAAGAAACCACAGAGTCAGGTAGAGTATTCCAAACATTGACTACTCTGTTGCTGAAGTCATATTTTCTGCAATCAAGTTTGGTGCGGTTAACCTTGAATTTGTATCTATTGAAGCTGAAGTATTCATTTGCACGTAGGACATTGCAATGTATGATTTTATATACTATATTTAGATCAGATGGAGGCAGCGTAGTTCTAGGTTTTCTAGGTCTAGAATTTCAAGTCTGGTGGCATAAGGTATTCTACAATGAGTAGAGGAGCGGTGAACTCTTCCTTTGAATATTTCTGGACTTTTTCAATTTTGTTAATATCAGATAGATGATATGGGTTCCAGACTGATGAGCTGTATTCAAGTATAGGTCTAGCAAATGTTTTGTATGCTCTAGTTAATAGAGTGATATTACCGGAGAAAAAGCTATGCAGGATTAGATTAACAACTTAGTGCCTTTTTGGCTAAGTAGTTACAGTGGGCTCTTTGCACTTAGATCATTTGAGATGAGTACTCCAAGGTCTTTGACAAAGTTTGGATCCTCAACAAGGTCTTGACTATTTAGCTTGTATTTTATTTTCTGATTTTTTATGTAAGACAGAGCATTTATTTGTTGAGATTTGAAGTTGCCATTTGATTGACCATTCTGATACATAGTCAAGGTCTTTTTGGAGGGTAGTAATATTGTCTGTGGTGTTGAATAGCTTTACATCATCAGCAAAGAGAATGCAGTTGCTCTTAATATGATCACAGAGGTCATTTATGTAGAGTATGAAGAGAGTTGGTCCTAAAACATTGCCTTGGAGTACTAATACTAAAGTTCATCCTGTTTGTTCCATAAACTTTGAACATTAGTGTATAGGCATTTGAGTCCTTTATGGTTCTTAAATATGTTTCTTATATTTTCTACTTTGTAACTGGGATTTCCATCCTTTCCATCACTCTCTACTTCATTATGTTTTTCTTTTTTATCTCTTCTTTCTCTTTATTCCCTACCTCCTTATGTGATTGGTTATCTAGTAGTTCTTGCTTGGAATTAAGTTTTAGAGCTTTTTTTTTTGAAAATTTTATTTGGATTTTCACAAAAACAAAATACAAATAAAACATCTTTTTTTGAAAATAGCATGGTCCCAGGTTATCACTTCTTCATACAGACACAAAACTCAATTTCATGCTCATTTTTATATTCTATTCCATATCTTATTACCATTTTATATTTTCAACATAATTTTCCCCCTCTTTTAATTTTCTCAACTTTGTTTTAATTATCTCAATTCAAATCATATTTATACTTTTTGTCTGCCCTGTTACAATTTCACATTATCTTTTCTTATTAAGCAAATTTTTCCCTGTAGTTACCAATTAGAGTATGACACCTTTATATCCTTTAATTTTATCCATTCAAGCTCTTATTTAAGCTTAAATGTATAGCTTTAAGATTATAGCATTCAATATAATACGTAACTTCCAGTCAAATTCTGCTTGGTACATTCTTAAAATGGACACTATATTCTTAAAAAGAAAAAAATTATATATATATGTAAATAAAACACATTCCTATTCCAATTCAATTCTATCATTAATATGTATTAAAAACTTAACATCTTTAACATTTCTTTTCAATTGAATATCATACTTCCTTGGGAACACTTATAAACTTTCCATAGTTAATTCTTTTTTTCCCATATTTCTCACTTAAATTTTTATAAATCATTACTAATAATTAAAAATGTTCCCTTTTAATTCTCTCAATCATTTTAATTCATTTATTTATTAACAAACATCCCACTGCATTACAATAAATATTTTATCCATCATATTTTCTAAAGTTATTTCTATTTGTAATATAACAAAGCTATCTTATGTACCTTTGCAGAATCCCTTTTACAATTAAATTTTCACCCATTATCTCCAAAATCACAAAGTAATCCAAATAATCCAAGGCTGTTTCTACTTGCTTCTTTTTTCCACTTTCTCTTCCTGGGGTTCTATTATTTTGTTACCAAGTTTCCATTAAAATGTATCTTTGAGGAATCTTGTTAAAATTTCATTGTAAATTCTTTTTAATTACAGTTCCATTCCTTAGTTCCAGACAGTCTCCTCCATTTTTCCAGATCCTGTCCTTCTTTTTTTTCTCCTTTCCAGCTTTTAAAAACTTTTAAATGCCCAGAAATCTTTATTATCCCTTTGATTTTTATTTTCAGCTTAGATGGCTACTAATGTCAAAGTGGATTTTTTTTCAGTTTCTTGTTTTTTCAGTTTCTTAAACAAGAAACTGTTAGCTGTCAGTATAAGGAAGGGAAGAAAAAAAACCTAATACTTTCCCTTCTCTCTCTCCTTCGCAGCTTCAAAATCTTCTTTGGGAACAATGTTGTTAAGTTTAAATTCCAGGGTACCTTATTTGTTGCTTTTGCTGTTTGACCCAGTCAATCAAAACTTTCTCTTCTTATCTTCCTCCTGCACATTCTTTTCCAGTCGAATTCTTCTTTGTGGTGGCCATTTCTGACCACCACTACAACCACCTTCGGGAAAGGGAGTAATGGCCAGCTAGGGAGGAGAGATGCGGCTCTCCTCAACCCTGCAGGCAGTCTCCCCCTTCTTCACCACCTCTACGGGGTGGCTTAGCCCCGAAACCAGCTGGCTCGGGATGCTCCAGTGGCGAGCATGTATCGAAGCCTCGCAGAGATGAGGTTTCAGTCTGTCACTGAAGAAGCTCAAACTGGAAGTCCGGTTCTAAAGCTCTTAAAGTCCCTCCCCCCATTTAATTTAAAGTCCTTTTGATAAGATAAGTCACTCATTTTTTGAATGTATTCTTTCCAATTCTTGTGAGGTGCAGTCCATCTTCTATCACCAATATTCACCTTTTTTTCCCTTGGGGAAGTCTGGGAGATAAATGCTTTTTTGTGGGTGTCTGTGTATTTTCTCCCATGGGGAGGCTATGAAAGTGATTGTTCAGTTCCAGAGGAGCTTCATTGGAGTGGGCTAGGGTAGATATTAAGGTCTTTGCTCTTAGTTGTTGTTTTCTTCTAAAAATACCATGTTTCCATTGGTCTTGCTCTTTAGTACATATGCAGGGTCATCTTTTATGGAAGCTGTTGTTCCCTATTGTGTTTTATTTTGGTGTAGTCTTCTTGTTTAGGTTGGGATTTCTCACTTTCTTCACTGAGTTTCAGAGTGGCTAGAGTTGCCTCTAGGCCCTTTACCTTTTCTTCTAGTAATTCAAGAAGTTTACATTTGATACATACATAATTTGAGTTTTCTGAGGGCATACGTTGAAACACCTGACACACTTTGCAAGTCACAGTAGTGTCAGTCTCTTTCCATGACTTTCTTTTCATTAAAAAATTAAAAATTTCTAAAAATTAAATATTTTCCCTGTTGCAAATAGTTTACAATAGTTAATAAATTATTGGCCTTTGTTCTTGGTCTTGAAAAATTCATCACAAGAAAAAAAAGCAGGAAAAAGAGAAACTCCTCTTCCATACTCACAGCAACCAATCACAATGCAGATTGACCCAAGCAGGAGCTAGCACTCTCCAACTAGTCAACCATAACTGTGTGTTTGACTCACTCCACAATCCTGCTCCAGCTACTAAATTTAAAATCTTAACACCCCTCCAATTTATAGGTGGACAGCATTTATACTAAGTTGTTTCATACGATTCTTGTACCTAATGGCTTTGTCATTAAGTCAGCTAAATCAGGGGTCCCCAATCACTGGGCCCGGACCAGTACTGTTCTGTGGAGCATTTTTTACTAGGCTGCAAAGAAGTGGGCGCCGCCATCTTGTTTTGACGGCGCTTGAGAAAGTGCTTCTGGGTGAGCTTGTCAGCCATCGGTTGGAAAGCGGTGTTTGGGTGCTGAATCCTCGCGCCTTAGTTTCGTTGAGGGGGCAGCGGCTTCGAACGAAGAGCCGTCCCAATGGTGGTGGAGTCTCGCATTAGGAGGAGATTAAGAAAGAGCCCGAAAAGCCCATCGACAAAGGTACAAAGGAGGAGTTGAAGGTGGCGGGGAGAAGTGGGGGACAGCTGGCTGGCCGGTCGCTTGGCTTGCCTTGCCTTGGTTGTGCGTGGGTACCGGTCCGTGGATCATTTTGTGATGCCGGTACCGGTCCATGGGACAAAAAAGGTTGGGGGCCACTGAGCTAAATTATCTTCAGATGGATAATAAATTTTCTTTCACTGCTCCTCTGATATTACAATATTTTATGTCTATGTGTTTGTTTCTGATTTTTATTCTCTTATCTGTTGCCATTTGTATACATGTTCGGTTACCTATAGCTCCTTTTACTTCAATATTCAAATCCTTTAATGATTGAACATACCATGTTATCCCTAAATACAATTCTGACAATGCTATGAATTCTGCTTCACCTATGGAATTGGTAACCGAAGTCTATTTTCTAGATTTCCAATCAATTGTGTGTTTGCAAATATTAAAACAAATCCTTACATTGACTTTCTATCCTATACATCATTAAGCCAATCACTGTCTAGAAAACATTTTAATTCCAATTCATTTGATGTTTGTAAATGCAATCCTAAATCCATGGTTCTCTTTAAATAACCTAGTATTCTTTTTAATTCTTAACTAGTGTTATTTTATAAGCTTTGAGCAACTAACCTTGTTTTATATTCTACTTCATCATTCATCAGAAGTTTCTTTTTGTACACTCATCTGTACCAACAGCTTTTTGTTCCTCTGTAACCTCATTGGAGTGAAAATTTTATGTTTTTGCATAGACAAAAAACTATAGCCTCTTTCCATCTCTTTGTTCTGCCAGAGGTAAATTTACTACTTCCTGGTAATTTGGGGACTCATAAAAGATGTTACATAATTTTATCTCATCAACAATGAATCTTTCTCGAGGAACAACTTTGTTTACTCTTTCAGATCTCCTTGGAATAAATTCTTGTGTTTTACTGAAATCTCACTCTACAAACATTCTTCTGAGCTATACTCAGACCCTGAACTGCTCTCAGATTTCTGTTTAATGTGCCTGTGTGAATGTTTATTTATTGGAGATCTTTGACTAACAGGCATTAACATTTCAGTGTTGGCATGTACCTTTTCCCAATTCTTGCGTTCAGAAAATTTTGCAGAACATCAAATAATAACATTTTTGTGTCCATCTATAAATCTATATGCCTTTGATCCTGATTAATAACTGTTAAATCGCGGGAATGAGACTCTCGGAGCCAGCGTAGTGACCAGTCATTTTTATTTCTGTCTAGAACTGACTGCGGAAGAAACCGCAGCAGCCCTTTTACAGTCAGGCTGCTCGTGGCTGTGGCCAGTGACAGCTCGTCGAATTTTCCGCCGCCGCAGACCAACCAAACACAGGTTAGTATGCTAATACATAACAATAACCTATAAATTTCAATTTCCTTGGTTTTAACTGACCTTTCCTCCTAATTGTTTTGGCCAAAGATTCGTAAACATGACAAAGATCATTGTCTCTTATATAACATGTATTGCAGAGTTTCACTAATTGCTAAACTCCATAGTCTATTAGCCAAATAATTGGCAGTTAAAATTGCCTCACCCCAATGCAGCTTACTCATTCCTGTATCTGTTAGTAATGATCTTTCATAGTTTGTAACACAACATTCTCTGCTTGAGTGTAGGGATTTGTTTTTCTATGGGTTATGCCTTTCTTTCTCAGCCACTATTGAAACATGTTAGACATGAACTCTCTATACCTATGTTTGTTTGTAGTTGACATACACTTTCATTATAACTACTCTCTACAAACAATACCCGCTTCTTAAATCATTGAAACTGTTCTGTTTTGCTTTTTAGTAAATAATAAAACCCATATCTTGAGAAATTGTGAACAATTACCAAAGCAAATTTGGCCTCTCCCATTGATGGAGATGGAGGGCAAATTAAATCAGCATGAACTAACTGAAAAATCCTGTCAGATTTCCTATCACTTCTTTTGTTGACAGGGTATATCTTTGATCTTCTCTTTTTTCAAAAAGCATAAGCCAAATAATTGTCACAATCTTTTACATTCAAACCTACAGCCATTTTTCTAACTTACCAAGTAGTTTTTGGTCTACTTTGTTGAATGCCTTGCTGAAATCTAAATATACTATGTCCACAGCATTTCACTGGTCCACTAATTTAGACACTTTGTCAGAGAATGAAATAAAATTGGTTTGGCATGATCTGTTTTTAATAAACCCATGTTGGCTTCTGGTAATAACTTTGCTTGCTTCTAGGTGTCCACAGATATATTTTTGGATTATCTTTTCCAGTAGCTTCCCAGATATTAATGTCAGGTTGATTGATCTGTTGTTTCCTGGATCTGTTCCCCCCCCCACACACACTTTTTTTTAAAGATGGGAACCACATCAGTTCTTTTCCAATCCCCAGGTAGTTCTCCAGTGCTCTAGGATCTTTGATGGCTTCTGGGATCATATATGCCAGCTCCTCCAGAACTTTGGAATGTAATCCATCAGGTCTTGATTATTGAACTCGTCCAAATCAGACGGGTGTTCTCTTACCATTTTCTTGTTTACTTTGTATTTCTATATTCTGTCTTCTAGAGTTATGTTTTTGGACTATAATTTCTTTTTCAATGAAGACTGGTGCAAAGAATGAGTTAAGCAGCTCTTTTTTTCCTACTGCCTGTTACTCCTTTGCCATCATCTCTCTTTATTGGACTGGTTATTTCTTTGACCTTTTTCTTATTTTTGTACATGTTAAATGTAACTTTTTAAAAAATTATCTTTGACATTTGTTGCAAATCTTAGTTCATTCTGAGCCTTAGCTTTCCTGATTTTAGCTTTGCAAATTCGGGCTATATACTGGTACTCTGCCTTAGTGCCTCTTTCCATTTTTCTACTTATACTTTTTGTCTTTCAGTTTATCAGAGAGATCTTTGTGCAACCATGCTGTTTTTTTTCTTGGATTCTTTGTTTTTTTTTCAGTGTATTGTGCTGGACTGGACTTTATGATAATATTTTTCAGAGTTTCCTAAACTTCTTAAGTAGTTTTTCCATTTAAGATTTTCATCCATGGAATCTTTCCTAGGGTTTCTTTGAGTTTGTTAAAATCAGCTCTTTTAAAGTTTAAGACACTGGTTGGATTATGTTCTGTTGTTTGTATTTGCATTATATTGAATTCCAATATAACATGCTCACTCTCCCCCAAAGTTCTGGCAACTTCAATCCCCTCTATCATTTCTCCTCTTAGTAAAAATTAAGCCCAGTATAGCTGTCCCTCCAATACCTGCTCTACCTTTTGGATGACAGTGTTGTCAAATAGTTTGGTCAGGAACTGGTTCAATCTCCCGTGTGGGAGAATTTGTCTCCCAATTGATGTCAGGATAGTTAAAGTCCCCCATTACTACTGTGGCGTTTTTCCTACATATATTTGTTAACTGGTTACCAAAAAATTAATTTATTTCTTCAGCTTGGTTTGGTGACCTGTAATATATGCCTATAGCAATCTCATTCTTTTTTCCTGTTATATTTTAAAAATATATTTTATATTGACCACTATGAACTCTAGATTTTCCTCCTTGGTTTTGTCCCTTTGTGTAGATATGTAGTGATCTCTTACATTTAACACAACTCCGTCTCTTCTTTTGTTAGATCTGTTTCTTTTGAATAGTTTGTATCTTCCATCAGTACATTCTAGTCATAAGTTTCACCCCAAGTTTCATAATGGCAACTACATCAGACCTGCCCTCATCTCCTACTACTTCAAATTCATCCCATTTGTTCCCTAAACTTTGAGCATTAGCATATAATTATTTGAGTTCTTTATGGATGATCTTATAAATGTTTCCTATATTTCCTACTATATTTCTGAGTTTTTCATCCTTCCCATCAATCTTTATCTCATTGTTTCTTTGGTTGTGTTGGCATTGGAATTAAGTTCCAAAGACCCCAAAGATTTTCTTAGAAGTCCTAAAGTTTGATCATCTTTCCCCCTCCTCTTTAGTTTAAAGCCCTCCAAATAAATCAAGCCAGTTGTTTTCTAAAAACATTCTTCCTAGTTCTTGTGAGGTGCAGCCCATTCCTTGCCAAAAGCTCTTCATGTAGATAGTGCTGACCCCAGAGATGATTTCTATAAGTATCTGCTCAAGGACTAAAAGAAAATGGTAGCTCATCACTACACATATTCCTCTAGTATGAGTTTCACTGAATAAAATCTCAGGGAGCAGAAGATCTCTAATACCTTTGTTTTGTGTACTCTGATTACAGTAGACCTTGGAAATTCCTTCCTGGTCAACTGAAGCTGGGACTGAACTTGGTAAAGTCATCATTGGCCACTGAAAAACTACTGCAGTTATTGTAAGTCCTGGCTGTGTGAGATGAGCTTATCCTAGCTCCTTCCCATATCAGTACTGCTTTACATTTGTGGGGCTGCTTTTTCTTCTTCAAGACCAGTGATGGGTAATCTTTTTGTCGTCACGTGCTGAAAGTGCGCTCGTGCACGCATGAGAGCACACACGCGTGCCTGCACCCATAATGCAATGCACGCCCAACCTCCCCCTGCACTCCCCCTGCCCCCTGCTCATTGCATGGGACCCCCACGCTCCCCCACCCCCCCGCACATGCGTACACATCTCCCGCATGCACCGTGCCCCCGTGTGTGCGTGGCAGATACCCAAAAATCAGCTGGTTGGTGGGAGGTGTGTGAGCATGCGCAGTGGAACTGAGCTGGGGTGATGGCTCGTGTGGCCGCAGAGATGACTCTTCATGCCACTACCGGCACGTGTTTCACAGTTTTGCCATCACAGTTCTAGACTCACATACTTTTCTGCTTAGCAATAGGCACTTTGTTGTAAGGTCACAAAGTTTCAGTCACAAAACTAAAGTGAGGACAATGTAAAATCAATTTGCGCATGCATAGGGGGCACGTGTGTCTAGCATTTTAGAGTATTCAATATATTTATATGTAAACAATAAGAAATATATTCAAAAGAATATGGAATAGATTTTATCAATGGTTAGAAACTCAAGGTAGAAGTTGGAAGACAAAAGAATCAGGTGAGGGAGACTTGGAAAGAGACACTGTTTGTATTAGTGATAGAAGAATGTAAGTACTAAAATGATAGTCAGAAATTTTTGTACAAAAATTTGTATATATAAATTTGCATATATGTTATTTGGTTTTTATTTCTGTTTTATGGCAATTGGAATGCCATGGCCAATTACAGTAGAACTTCTTGTCATGAACGCTTCTGACCACGAACAAATTGGGCTCTGACAAAAAAAATTCACATTTTTTTGTTTTTGTGGCCAATTTCCCCTTCCACACCATTTTTTTGTAAGCATCAAATTTCCAAAATTAGGTTCGCGTCATGACTAAATCAGGTTGCGACCAAAGCTATGGAACAAATTATGGTTGTGACCAGAATACTGTACTGTACACTGTATTCAATATATTTATATGTAAACAATAAAAATATATTCAAAAGAATAGCCCCCACTCTAATATTCTTCCAGAAGGTGCTGAAGACCTGGTTCTGCCAGCAGACCTGGGGAACCCAGAGTGGTATGGAGCCCATTAAATGGCTCATGTGATCTGCTATTGCCAGGGGTGGGAGGAGGGGGTGATTTTGTTATATTGTGCTATATTAATTTATTTGCTCCTTTATGTTAGTTTTTATTGTTTTAAATGTGGTTTTATATTCTGTAAGCCGCGGTGAGTCACCATGGGCGAATAGGTGGCAATATAAATTCAATAAATAAATAAACAAGCAACAAAGTGGGGACTTGGCACATAACCTATGGAGGAAGTTACAGCAGCAACATATCTTCAAGGGTTGTCACACTTGAAGTCCAGACCATTGGCTACCACAACTCAAGGTGGCAGGACCCACTATTCACATCACCCTGTATGACATGCCTGTAGGACAACAAGCCTATAAGAAATTTCCTGTAGGAACAGAAAAGGTTAAGGACAAAAATACATCAATGATTTGCTTTATGACTGAACTTGAGATTATAACACAGGGATCAGGATAAATGAGACATTTATTTGCTGCCCATCTTGTATTGAAATCAGCCTTGAAACATTAAAATCATCCAGAGTTCAGGCATGGAGGTTACTATGTGAACTGTTTCAGAAACAGGATTTCACAACCAGAAACCTGGAAACAAGGTCCTGTCTTGTTGGTACCAAACCCTAAACCCAGGTGGGCACATCTCTGAGAGGGGAACCTTCCCCCTTCCAGAGTCAGCCAGGTCTTGGTGATGCATGCCAGGTTGGCTTGCTCCTCTGAATAAGATCTTGAATAAGGAGAGCCTTATCATTGACAGACCTGGCATTTACCTGCAGGAGCTGGACCTCAGGGCTTCTAAATAAATGCTGTCCAGAAACTGGGAATGAGTGATTTTGGGAGACTGGTATGCTCTGCCATCCCCTCCACATGCACTTGTGCATTTCCTCAGACGTGGAGGGGATGGGTGAGGGAGGCATGTTGTGCTATCTGGAAGCATGTAATCACATATTTACTATTACTAGCAAAGAAACCAGCAATTGTGAATCTTCCTTGAACTTGCTGATCGTAGCTTGTAGGAAGGTCTCTTTATCTTCAGCCATCTTCAACTATAGACACCATATGCTAAGTGTTCCAAAAGCCTATTTTCCAGTTGCCCACAGTCAGGTGTTCATTTTTCACAAAGTGCTAAATGATCTTTTTGCATTGCATGTAGTGATTACCAGTTCAACCAATAAAAGGGGGCACATGAATGACTGGAAAATATCATTACTTTGTTCCACAAGGCCAACATTTGGAGCCATATCCCAGTTAGCAGTCCACAATAGGACTGTCTACATCTTCAAGCCATACTTTGTATCAATAAAGTTGGGAATATGATCCAACATATCTATATCCCCAATATCATTAGAGAACTGCTATTCAATAACAGCCTTGTGCAACAGTGAAATGGTATTGACTACTTCTTTGTTCTCTGCCATAAATCACATGTCCAGAGCCATAATTATGGAATTCAGATACTAAATGTAGTAAGGCCTTCAGTACTCCTCATATGTAGCAGATGGATTAATATTGTGATGGCTGGCAGATCAATTCTCTTTTTCTCAGCCAAACTCTCCACTATAACCATGATCTTTAAAAAATTCACCCCCTCTGCTAAATCCCTGCTCTCTTTTATTTCCTTAAAGATAGTTAATGTGGTTAATAAATATGATTAAACCATCATAAATAAACAAAGGTGAAAATACTTATATAATTAAAAGAAGGAAATGATAAATATGGTTTCTTTGTGCCCTTTTCTGGCATTCACATCATATAGAAAAACATCAAAGCTATTCAAGTTTTGGAAAGTTCTTTGAAGGCATACGTATATCTCAATAAAAAACTTACATAATATGGTCTCATATAAATACAGATATGCAATAGTATATCACATTTCAAGTTGTCTTCCTGCACTAAAGAAAAAAAATCTTGCTATCTGTGATGCCTTTGGAACTAATCTAAATTTGTAAAATGTCTGCTCTGGAAAATGTTATTTTTTTTAAATTAAATTCACTTTTCAAAATAAAATGAAGTGATAAATACAAACAATTGGAATTGTGTACAGAAACAGAAATATTTCTAAAATTAAGCATGAATGCAAAAACTACTTAGAAGATTTAAGGAGATCAATAAAATTAAAGATGGCAAGAGGGAGAAAAATAATTTTCACATGTGTTTTGTTAAGTAAAATTGTATCAAATGCCTCTTAATTTCATATGGCTGTACCTAAAACTATGAATATTTAAGCAGTCTTATACATATTACATTTGGTAAAATTGATGTGCAACAGTGGTGGGATTCAATTTTTTTAAAACTTTTTACTGGTTCTTTGGGCGTGGCTTGGTGGGCGTGGCAGGGGAAGGATACTGTAAAATCTCCAGTCAGAGGTGGGATTTGCCGGTTCTCTGAACTACTCAAAATTTCCACTATGGGTTCTCCAAAACTGGCCAGAACCTGCTGAATACCACCTCTGATGTGCAATATAAACTAGAAATAATTATCAGTGTAATAATTTAGATAACTTAAACCTGTAAAGAGAAAATAATTCTATCAATTTTAAAATTGTACAATAGCATGTATTTATTATTCATGAATTGTAAAAAGAGAAAAAAATAAGAAGGAAACAAAATTAAAAACTCTTTTACAAAAGTTCCCTTTAGCTGGGATTCTCTTGGAAAAAGTTTTATTTTTTTAGTGGAACATATGGTGTTCTGTACCTCATTCAGGGTATTCAAGTAATGCATCATCAGATCTAACCTGTTTGTAGCAGAATGAATAAACTAACCTCAGGAGTATTAATTATAACCTGCACGCTACCTTCCCTGCCTGCCCTAGGCAGGCAGCTATTTCATTTTTACTTCATCGGTTTGTCTATATTTAAGCCGAACTTTCGGCATGCTTTGTGGAGGAATGGGATAATTCACCACAGCCAACTCACCATAACCAGTTCGCTGTGGGATAGCTTGTCATGGCTTATTCACCATAGGACAATTCACTGCAGGACAATTCAACACATACAAAATTAAATAAATTTCAATGGAACTGTGACAAATAATAAAATAAAGTCAATCCAGAAATACAAGAGTTACAATAATTTTGATGAAAACATGATCACCAATAATAAAAGTAATTGAATGAAATGATTAATACAATGTTGAATTGTCCCACAGCGAGTTGTCCTCTGATGGGTTGGCCAATGAGGAGTTGTCCTAGACCCATTTGAGAATAGATATTGCAATGTTCTCAGCATCATTACTTGGAAAAGAAATAGATTCAAGGAATTCTTCTAGATACTAAAATGCATGCCATCAGGGACCACACACTACATAAGGACAGATGCTCTCTCCTGTTTCTTTTGATTATGGTATTTGCCAGAATAGAAAATCAATAGCATTATTTGCAAGCAAAATTATTTTCTCCCCGAGCACCTGTTCACAGATGGCAATGAGCTGGTGCCTGACATGAACAGATGTGTATCTTGTATAGTGTGACACTGTCTCCAATGTTTCTTTGTGTATCAACCTGGTACTCAAAAACAGCTTTCATACTGCCAAAGCCACTGGTACTTCCATAGAGAGTTGCAATAAGATCCCCAGCAGTATCTTATGAGGTATAAGATATGAGCGGGGTTAAAGCTGGCTATTTACTTAGGCTTACAAATGATTATTTAGTGTACATTGGTCTACTTTTATTACTGCATTGATGAAGTCAGCTTAAAAATAGGTGTAAACTTACAGGATATTCTCTGGTTGCAGCCGTTTTCCATCATATGTTCAGCACTTCTACATATATAAAACAAAAACATAGACCAAGTACAAGAAGTGAAAAGCCATACTGAAGTCAATGTATTTGTCATACGAATAAAAATTTCTAACATTAATATTTCCAGCTTGTATAAACCACCTTATAATATGGGCTGACATTACATTGTGTTTAATATACATCATCTCTCATTAATCATAGGCAATTTTAATCACCAAAACATAAAATGATAGGGTAGTGGGAAAACATTGAAAATGTCTTCTTGGTCCATGACACTAAGGTTAAAAGTACCTTCTACTTGGCCAAATGGATTTTGTCTTCAGGGATACGCACAATAGACCATTACAGTGTATGTAATAGAAGAGTACTCCTGGATTTTCCTTGAAATCAGCACAGGATCGGTGTTGTTAAATGTTTGAGTGCAGATCCCAATTGTAAGCTCAATCCCTAAGCCCTGATGAATTTTCAAAAAGTCAAAAGGAAAGCATTTGCTACTGGACCACAACATTCGATGGATTTCCCCTAAAGGTAGAAAACTAAATCAATTTGTGAGACTACTACTTTTCATAGCTAAGAAGTTGATCCCAAGGGGCTACAAATATACGCCCCAGATAGAGCCAAGAATGCGCAGAGTTATATCATCAATATGTGGATAGTCATGAGCCTAAAGTTGCTGGTCAACTCCAGTGTTTAGATTCTAGAGAAAAAACTGGTACAAATAGAGAAAACTAGCGAAATCAAAAGGGAGGGAAAAAAGCACCTGAAAGCAATACATCAGAAGAATTTTCTACATCAGAAATCACTGAACATTTAGGAAAAAACATGGTTAAATAAAAACTGGGAGCAATATTCCACATAAACTTTCTGGCAACAGCTGGAAAGCAAGTGCTACAGTTCTCAGGACATCAACTCTTGCCTTGATATATTTGGTGGCTGAGTATTGCAGCCTTTATGGTTAAACAGTGCCCACACAAAAGCAGTGGTTATGCAATACAATTACATTATGAGGCTAATATCAGGAATTACTAAATCAACATCTTCCAAATGGCTACTAGTATTACCTAACATATCATCCTCATATCTTAGAAAACACTCAGCCTTAAAAAGAGTATGGCAGAAATGTGAAGCAAACTGTTTATTACATGAGGACTGTCATGATAAAATATTCAGAGTTAAATCTCAGAATCTGCTAGGTAAAATTGGACAGCAATTAATCAGAGAAGACTTTGATATTTAGATAGCACGGTACCAGGAGTGGGCAACTTCTGACCCAGACCTGTTTAATTTAATGTCTGATCCAGTATATAATGCCCCTTTGGCATTATCTCCCAAAGATAATCTACACAGCGTTCAACTGGATCCAAACTAACCCTGGCAGGTGCCAATATTGGAAGTATAAATGGGGGTTGGTTGATAATCCTGTGACTGTAGGAACATCCCACAAACTTCTGCATCACATTGTCATGGAATGCTCCTTCAGAAGTTTCCCTGGATACCTGCATGAAATAAGTCATCTTGAAGGCACTGTTGTCCAACGGCTAAACTATCTCAATGTACAGCCATAGATTTAGTCATTACAGTAACTCAACATCCAGCTCAAGAATCCAAATAAAACTCCAGGTTCATTCAAAAATCTTATGAAAATCTTACAGAAAGTATTCCAAAAATCTTACAGAAAATATTCCGAAAATTGAATACATTGCATGGTAATGTTGAAGCAAAACTAACTCTGAAATTATCAGACATCAGTTCATAGAGTTAAACAATATTTTCCCCAGCCAAACCCCTCTCTCCCTCTCATGCAGTCCCTGTAAACAAATTCACTTTGTTATTGAAACTGTCTGCTTTAACTGAACACCTGCTACGATGCCCTTGAAAAGGTTTCAAGCTCTCACAGCAGGATCGTTGAGGTTTTGTTCCTCCATCTAACTCAATGATGGCTAACCTTTCTGTCCTTGCATGCCAAGAGCGGGCGCAGACATGTGCGCGCGCACACACATGTGCCAGCACCCATAAAGCAATGCCCATGCGCATGCACACGACCCCCTGCATGCACCGCATGTCTGTGCATGCACATGCGACCCCCCCACATGCACCATGCATTTCTGCTCATGCAGGTGTGACCCAATGCATGGCGTGCATTTTTGTACATGCGCGCGTCTCCTGCATGTGCCCCGCCTCCTGCACATGCACGGTAGCTACCCGATGATTTACATTATTTTCCAAATGTATGCAAGCATGAAAGCCAGCTGGGTAACAATCACTCTCTTCTCAACCCAGCATACCTCAGAGGGTAGTTGTTGTGGAAAATAGGAGTATTAGGTATGTTCACCACTTTTGAGTTATTTATAAAAATAATAAAGGTGGCTATAAATAAATTGCACTGTGTCCTCTTTAATTTTTGCAGTTAGAAAGATGATGTCCCCAATTCGGGTCTGAGCCTGGTGTTGAGACCCTAGAAAGACTGCAGAGAACGACAAGAATAATTAGGGGGTTGGAGGCTAAAACATGAAGAACAGTTACAGAAATGTGTATTCTAATGAAAAGAAGGGCTATGGGAGACATGACAGCAGTATTCCAATATTTGAGGGGCTCCTACAAAGATGATGGGGTCAGACTATTTTCCAAAGCACCAGAAGGCAAGAAGAAACAGTGGATGGAAACTAACGAAAGAGAAGCAGCCTGGAACTAAGGAGAAATTTCTTAACAGTAAGAGCAATAAATTAATGGAATAGCTTGCCTACAGAACTTTTGGGTTCTTCATCACTGGAGGGTTTTTTTAAAAAAAAACTGGCAGCCATTTCTCTGAAATAGCATAGGGTCTCCTGCTTGAGCCAGGGGGGTTGACTAGAAGTCCTTCAAGGTTCCTTCCAACTCTATTCTATGTTGCATGTTCTATGTTCTATAAGATCACTTCTTCCAACCCCAAGCTAAATTTTAGTTAGCAAAACAAGGCTGTCTGGAACTCTTCTGTTGAGAGAGATTGCCACTTCATTTTATAGTGCCCTCCAGATGACTTGTTCTGCCTGAAGGTGAGCTTCACTTTCAGGTGAAGGGGACACATGAAAGAGTTTAAAACTGGGGATGATGAAGTAAAGTACTATGAATGTTTTCCACTGCTGCTTTGGGCATTTCTGGTGGCAAAATGAAGACATTCTGCTTTTTCTCTCACAATTGTTTGCAATTGCGTAATGCATTGTTGGGTGTATTGTGATCCAAGTGTTTTTGATCCAGATTACTTTTTCTCCAAATATGAACATAAGAAAGTTTATACAAAATGAAGCAGATGTGAAGACTATTCAGAAGAGAGATTAAGCCACTAGTTTAGCCCTAAAAAGAAGGAAGCAAGCAGAAATTACCAGTGGCGTACAGGGAGTCCAGGGACAAGATTTTATATTCCTAACATGGTCCACACTGAGGACTAGAGACAACAGCTACTGTGGCGTCTGTTCCTTCCTTCAGCCTACTACAGTTTCTGGTAGGTCACATCTGGCCCACAGGTCTTCCATTCACTGTAGTTGAACCAGTACATTTTAAAGGAGTGAAGTGCATGTTAGAGTGTATCTTATTTCTGCAACCAGTCTTAGGGGAAACAGGGAGCATTAAATATTGCCCTTCTATAGATATTGTTATTTCCATCAGCCCCCACAGAAGCCTATTAACCACCAAATGGCACAGAGCTACAATGGATGCCATCTTGAACTTCCTGAGGACAAAATGTTGCCTGTTTGTTGACAACCAAGTGTGATGAGAGGTCATCAAAATTGCAGAAAACTGCCCATCATAGCTTTCTGGGTATCCTGTTTATTTTGTATGCATAGAAAAATGCAGAACAATGCATAAAATTCACAGAAACAGCAAATAAAATATATGGCAAAATATAAAACATTAGAGCAGTGAATTGTTTTAAAAACATACAGCACATGTGATGAATAAGAGAAGTTACATGAGAAGAATGAAACTTTGGTAGCTACATGCCTCTTCTTTTCAACTTGCCATTAGAGTAAGGAGGGGGAGGTGTTGCTTTAGAATGGGTTAGAACCGTGATGGTGAACCTATAGCATGCATGCTGGAAGTGGAACGCAGACCCATCTCCACTGGCACAGAGCCATCGCCCAGAGTAGGTTTACTGCGCGGTGTGTGTGCCGCCCGCCTGCCAGCTGATCATTGGGTAGCTGCCGTGGAATGTGCAGGAGGGGCACATGCAGGAGACACGCGCATGTACAGAAATGCACGCCATGCATTGGGTCGCACCTGCACGAGCAGAAATGCATGGCGCATGTGGGGGAGTTGCATGTGCATGCACAGACGTGCAGTGCATGTGGGGTGTCGTGTGTGCATGCGCATGGGGCATGCCCCATGTGCATTGCTTTATGGGTGCTGGCACGTGTGTGTGCGCGCGCACATGTCAAGGGCATCGTAGCAGGTGTTCAGAGAGGAGAGGGGGGTCTGGCCGGGGAAAATATTGTTTAACTCTATGAACTGATGTCTGATAATTTCAGAGTTAGTTTTGCTTCAACATTACCATGCAATGTATTCAATTTTCGGAATATTTTCTGTAAGATTTTTGGAATACTTTCTGTAAGATTTTCATAAGATTTTTGAATGAACCTGGAGTTTTATTTGGATTCTTGAGCTGGATGTTGAGTTACTGTAACTCAACATCTATGGCTGTACATAAATCTATGGCTGTACATTGAGATAGTTTAGCCGTTGGACAACAGTGCCTTCAAGATGATTTATTTCATGCAGGTATCCAGGGAAACTTCTGAAGGAGCATTCCATGACAATGTGATGCAGAAGTTTGTGGGATGTTCCTACAGTCACAGGATTATCAACCAACCCCCATTTATACTTCCAATATTGGCACCTGCCAGGGTTAGTTTGGATCCAGTTGAACGCTGTGTAGATTATCCTTGGGAGATAATGCCAAAGGGGCATTATATACTGGATCAGACATTAAATTAAACAGGTCTGGGTCAGAAGTTGCCCACTCCTGGTACCGTGCTATCTAAATATCAAAGTCTTCTCTGATTAATTGCTGTCCAATTTTACCTAGCAGATTCTGAGATTTAACTCTGAATATTAGATCATTTAGTATTTATTTGATTTGTCAACCGCTTACAAGATACAGGTCTAAGAATAAATATAGTTTTGAATACATGAGATACTTATTTTTTCCCCAAACCCCAAAAACTTTAACCTTAGACTGTCTACTATTGACCTCACCCCCTTCCTAAGAGGCCTATAGGGGCGTGCATAAGCACACCAATTATGCCTACTGTCCCTGTCCTATTGTTTTTTTTTTTTCTTATAAGTATCTATCTCATGTATTCAAAACTATATTTATTCTTAGACCTGTATCTTGTAAGCGATTGACAAATGAAATAAATACTAAAAAAGATACTAAACTGCCATTGGCTTCTGCTTTCCACTTGTACATATCCTGCCCAATCCTCAGCAGCCCCCTTTCAAATTGTGTTTTTAAAAATGGGGGTCAAAACAGGTGGAAGCATAGTTTTCCAACTGCAGCTTAAAGAAAATGCATCCCCATTATCACCAGGACAGTTCTGGAAAAAGCCAGCGTTTTCCTCTCCCTACGTGGCCTCAGTTTCCAATCTTTTTCACTTTTCACTTGAGGGTTTCACATCCAAACTATACCAGTCCACATTTTAACTTTTTGAAATCTCTACTACAAAAACAGGATGGAAAAACTTGTCTTAATCTTGCTTGCAAAGAAAGTCCGTGTGTGATAGTATTGCGTGATAGAAACACACACACCAGGGCACTTTTGGAAAGGTAAGAGAAAGAAAAGCTTATTCCTCCCCACGAAATGCTAGGAAGCCTGTGAAAAGTGCTGGAAAATGTGGCCATACAAAAATAAAAATAAATCCACCGGTAGTCATGACAACAGACTCTACCACTGACCTAAAAAGAAACAAGTGCCTTTACAGGAAAACATACTTCCATTCACGGGGTTTCCTACCTCCTGTATAGTTATTTCTCGGGGATACACGGCGACGTTTTTTTTTTAAAAAAGAATCTATTAGAAAGTCTCCATTCCGCTGTCTCTGTTTGTTAAAAATAACACACCACACCATCTGTCACGTTCCCATGACGTTCACATGCACTGAATTGCGGCATCACGCTCTATGACGCAGCTCGTATCCGGTGAAGCTGAAGATAGGTTTCCGGTAGCGGGTCAGCAAATTGAGTGGGCGTCGGTAGGCACTGGGATAGACAGCTGTAGTACAGCTTTGTTGGTGCTTTCTTGCCTGCTGATCTTTTAAATATGGATCCGTTTTAGCTCGGAGCGGGCGGCTGGCAACACGTTGTTGTTTTCCTATTGGTTCTGCAGTGGAGCTTTTCTCCTGATGTATTGCAAGAAGGAAGAATGTGAGCGAATTGGCACAGAGGGAAGCGGTTACTTCTGAGAAAACTGAGACCGTTTTTTGTATGTGTGCATGCTCTCGTTGAGTGGCGTCCTAGACTCTTACTGGGTTACCCAGTGAGTAAGAAAAATCTTCAGTCTGTAGACGGTTTCATATTCTTGATGAATGCAGATGTCAGTAAAAGAAAACAGAATAGAAAAGAATTCTTTATTGGCCAATAAATTCTTTATTCTTTATTGACACTTGTCTTGTTGCAGTGTACATAAAAAAAAAGATACATTCGTCAGGAATCAAGAATCATCAGGTACAACACTTAAATAATAGTCATAGGGTACAACAAGCAATCAAATCATACTAGGAAACAGTCAATATAAATCGTAAGGATACAAGGAACAAAGTTACAGTCATACAGTCACAAATGGGAGGCAATGGGTGATAAGGAGTGACGAGAAGATTCATAGTAATAGTAGTGCAGACTTTGAAACAGTTTATGTCCTGGATGTGAGGGGTCTGTAAATATTTTTACAGCCCTCTTTTTGACTTGTGCAGTATACAGGTTCTTGATTGAAGGCAGATTGCTAGTAATTGTTTTTTCTACAGTTCTAATTACTCTCTGAAGTCTGTGTGTGTCTTGTTGGGTTGCAGAAACAAACCAGATAGTTATAGAGGTACAGTAAAAAAAAAAAAGGATCCTTTTATATGAGGCCTATTTGAAGCTACTGCCTAATTACAGATTGTGCTCATTTCCATGAAATCAGCTGTACAATATGATGGGATCCACGTAAAATCATCAATTTACCAACAATACTATTCTCAATGAAACAAATCATAAAATCATCATTATATCTGTGATGAAAAAGATGAAACAAATAGGAGTTTAATAACACTTTTACAATCTAGTACTGTTCCATCTTCACTGGAGATACACTAATGTTAAGCCTTCTCATTTTGCACATACCAGAAGATGTTTGCCAGCCATAATTCATTTTGAACTGTAGATCTTTACAAAATTAAGCCACCAATGAATACTCTTTCCACATCCTATACATTTTCCATTTTCATATAATTATTTAATTTTTGTGAAAGTACAAGAACATTTTTTACTGTCATCTTTTTATGGTGATTATGTTGACTTTTGCAATTTTCTCTTTATTATATCCACTTTAGGAAAATTTGAAATGGCAATCACATGTTCCAGAATACTGCAACCATCATAAATATGTGCTGGTTGCCAAATACCTAAATTTTGATTGCATGACCGTAGGAATGGTGCAATGATTATAAGTAATGAATCAAATACCAGTTGTAAATCACATTTTTTCAGTGCTATTATAACTTTGAATGGTCATTAAGTAATTAGTGATAAATTGGGGACTACATATACTCCATTTTCCTTTTTCTATTAGTTTCTCAGTTAGTACCATATTACTTAACCACTGTTTTGTGTTTATGAAAATCCACTTTTAGTAATTAATTGATAGCAGAGTGAGCCAGTACTGCCCTTCATTGAATATGTTTAAATGGAAAATAATTAAATATCTGCATGGGATGCTTTAATTTGGATTCCTATAGCAGATGGGGATTGGGTAGTGTTGGGGTAATTCCCCGTTAGGAGAATGAGCGCATATAGGAAGACATATTGAGAGTAGTCTTTGAATAATACACACACAGCACACAGATACACTGTACAGTAAATGTTGGTTTTGTATTTCCAATAAAGGTTTTAAGCAAAGTTCAAAATAAGCAGTCCAAAGTCATTCACAGGTTAAATCAGTCAGTTTTCATCCAGGGATAATCCAATAACAAAGTCCAGTGTCAAAAACAGTTCAGTATCAGACTTACAACAAATCCAGGAATATCAGTCAATTAGAAGGAACGGCAATACTTTCCAACAGAAGGAAAAAGAGACTCACTGAGACATACTCTCTTCTGAGACAAAGACTAAGACAACCCAGGTTTCTGGCTCTATCTTATGGCTGTTTGAGAAACCACACCCAATTACACCTGCAGGACTCTCTTAAAGATATAGTATTAAAATGTCTATCCTGGTTTATATATTTCCAACCCAAATACCTGTAAGGTAACATTCTCCCCTTTTGGGTAGGACAATATATACAACCTTACATTCTAAGACCATAATCTTCATAGCAAGTCTTATGCTTTATAGAGCCTTGGGCCTTTGTAAAATGATCTGCTATATTGTTTTCTGACATGCAGTATTCTAGCTTAATCATTTTACTTTGCACACATTGTCTCACATTTAAATATCTTAAATCTGTGTGTTTTGTTCTTGTTTTAACAGCAATATTTGAAGCCATCTGTATTGCTGATTGGTTATCTTCATAAACAACAATAGAATCTGTTACATCAATTCTCATGTCAATTAGTAATTGTTTATAAAAAACTAAATCTGTACATAGTAAAGACAAACATGAGAATTCAGACTCCATTGTTGACAAACTTAGATGTTTCTGTCTAATAGATCTCCATCCAATCAATGCTTTTCCCAATAATGCAACAGTACCTGATGTAGATTTTCATGTATTTATGGCAGTAGCAAAATGTGCATCAGCATATGCAGTTAAACTCAGTTCATCTTTAGGCTCCAAATACAATGCATAATGCATTGTTTGTTTCAGATATCTTAACACACATTTAGCAGCTTGCTGGTGCCTTTTAGTTGGCTCAGCATTAAATCTCACTAATTGATTAACACAGTATGCTATATCTGGCCTTGACCAATTACTGAAATAAAATAAACTACCAATCGAGGACTGATAAATGTTCTTATCAAAAACAGGACTTTGAACATCACTAAACTCCTGGCTCATTGGTGTCTTAGCCGGCTTACAAAGTTCCATTTTAAAACTTTGTAGTAATTGGTTAATTTTATCTGCCTGTGAGATTTTGTATCCTTCCCTAGTTCTATCTATCTTTAAACCAAGATATTGTTTGATTTCTCCTAACTGTTTTATCTTAAATTTCTTTTCCAATAGTGAAATTATCTCAGTAGCTTCTTGTTCAGTTTTTGTGATTAATGCTATGTCATCAGTAAATAATAGCAATAATGAAATTACACCATTAGTTTCTCTTTTAAACAAACATGGATCAGCCATGCCAGCTACAAAACCTATTTTAGTTAATTCTTTAACTATACACTGGTTCCACTCATATCCTGATTGCTTCAAACCATAAAGACTCTTTTTCAATCTCCAGCAATCAGTAGTATTATCATTTTTAATACCTAAAGGTTTCTTTAAATATATAGTGTGTTGCAATGGTGCATGCAGATATGCCATTTCTACATCCAAATGATTTATAATGTATTTTTCTTTAGCTGCCCACACTAATGCTGCTCTTAATGTAGTAGCTTTCAGACTAGGTGCAAACACCTCATCGTAGTCATTTGCTGTCTGATTGAACCCTTGTGCTACTAACCTGGCTTTATGGGTACAGTCCCATCCACACTTGTCTTTAGTTTATATATCCATTTACATCCTATGGCATGTTTACCTGGTGGTAACTTAACATTTTCGTATACCTCCAACTTTTTTAACAATTCCACTTCTTTATCCATTGCTTTCTGCCAAGCAGCCTGATCCTTAGCAGGATACATTTTTAGTTCACTATAGTTACTAGGAACTGTATTCACTTGGCATACAACACTAGCCTGATATCTATCAGGTGGTCGTGCTACTCAGGTTGAACGTCTTGGTATTACAGGGCTTACTGGTGGACTTTCCTGTGCCACCTGCTCCTGTTCTTCTACCTCCTCCTGTGCCTGTTCTCCTACTTCCTCCTGTCCTTCCTCTTTAACGGCTATTTGTGGTTTACTGATTTTATCTTTAGGGACTATTTGGGTGTCAATAATAATATCATTGCTGGTTCCTGTTCCAGTTTATCCCACCCAACGTGCTCAAGGAATTTTGCACTAGCACTACAATAAACATGAGCTGTGCCTTGATCCCAAAATCTAAATGATCTATTGTTGGCCTCATAACCCACAAAAAATAACTTCTTAGCTCTATGTTGCCCTTTCATTCTTGACCTAAATGGTTATTTCCAACTTTATGAGATACATTTCACCATTTCTGATCAAGGGGGGATGAATGGATCATAGGCTATTTTTTTGTTTTGCAAAGCTAATTGATTCTAAGAAAACTTTAAATATAGGAAAATAATATTTTGAATTAAAAATGTCTGTTATGATTTTTCATTACATACTTTTGAAATGATTATTCTAATTCTGCATGTATTTATATTTTCAATAAATTGACTGTTTAAATGTTGCCTCTCTTAACAGAATAACAGAAGTTGAAAAAACCTTGGAGGTCTTCTAGCACAATCTCCTGTTCATGTAGGAAACTCTATACCATTTCAGACAAATTGCTTCCAGTCTCTTTTTTAAAAGCCTCCAGTGATAGAGCACCCACAAATTTTATGTTGCAACAGGAATAAAAAAACAGTATATAAATGTAATGAATTCTTCTACAGAGCAGGGTTCTCCAACCTTGGCAACTTTAAGACCTGTGGACTTCAATTCCTAGAATTCCTCAGCCAGCTTTGGTCTTAAAGTTGCCAAGGTTGGAGACCCCTGCTATAGAGAATTTATAATCATTTAGAAAGGAAATGTATATTCATTTTGTGTTAACATGCTTGTGATTTCTTATTATTCCATGGAGAGATGTAGGCTGTATGATTACAAAGTAACATTGCTCAGTTTAGAAACAAATGTGGAGTCAAAAAAATTGTTCAAATTTGTCCCGAACACAGATAAAATAGTTCCCCTCTTCCACGATAAAACAGTTTTTAGGTTTTCCAATGCAGCATAGTTAGCAACAAAGTTTGCAATGAATAGCAAGTTGAGATCTGATAAGCAGAATATTTCTCAATAAAAGCTGTAAAATATTGGTGTAGATATACAAAATTAGTCATTAACTATTGGAAAGAAAATATAGATGTCATAAAAATTTATCAGAATGTTCTGTTGTTGTTTTTAAAAAAAGCAGAAATGACAGTTTAGATAAAGATTACAAGTTTTTCCTCATATTTGTCATTGATTAGAGATCATAGTAAGCAGTGTACATTTTAGCACATGAAGACATTCACAGAGAATTACATGGCTTTTGTCATATAATAATGATTGGAAAGAACAACGGAATTCTCCAATGGAAGGTCAACATCCAATGAGGGAATGGAATATTTTAGATATAAACCACTGACTTAAGGAAGAGAGAGAGAGAACTTTAGATTCCTAGACCATGGTCCAACATTACCTATATCAGGGGTATCAAATCGGGACTTTTTCCCCCTTTTGCAAAAATAGGCATGGGCGTGGACCGCATGTGATGCATCTGGCCCATGGGTCCCGAGTTTGAAAGACCTGACCTCTATGAAAGGCTTCTGGCAGGTGATGGGCTGCATCTCACAAGACCAAGAAGAATGTGTTTGGAAATGATTGACTCAGCTTATTTGAAGGGCTTTAACTTAAAGAGGGATGGTGACCAATCTGTAGGATCTTTAGGGCCTAATCCCAAGCATAAACCCCAAGACAACCAATGAAACAATGAGGAAGAAACTAATAGAAATGAAGGGGAATTCTAATATGAAATGAAGCAAATACAGGATCAGCCATAAAGGACTCAGATACCTATATGCTAATAATGATCAAATGTTGAGGAAACAAACAGGACGAACTTAAAATATTAGTACATGAGGGCAGGTATTATATAGTTACTGTTACTGAAACCTGGTGAGATGAAGCTCATGACTGGAATAGACTGCTGGAAGGATATAAACTGCAAAAGAAATAGACTTAACAAAAGATGCTTACTTGCATCTGATCTCAGTTTGCTAATCTTATTTTCTAGCCTGATCTTCCATTTTGGTGGTGCACTGTGGCTTTTTTATTTCTTTGTTGATTTTGCATCCCAGGTATTCGATTTTAAGTGCAGGTGTGCTGTATTTTTGTTGCTTTGTTTCTTGCACTGAATTTTAAAAGAGCTGAATTGAATAAACTCAGAGTCTAAGAAAAATTCCATGGATAAAAATTCTAAAGGGGAAAGCAACTAAAAAGGTGCACCATTCTAAGAGTTTGGATAAATATAAAACAAGGCTTTCTACAGATGCCCCTTTGGGTATCCCTTCAGGAAGCTTTTTTCAGAAAAGCAATGGTAGAGAAGCCAGACTGATGGATTTATGGTTATATCTTTTAATTTTGGTGATCCTATCCTCAAGCCTAAGGAAGAGCTAGAATCAGAAGGACATGTCTGCCTTTGGTTTACATATTTACAACTGAAAGATTTAATTTAGGCAAAAAGAGTTATTTTTTTAATGAATTGGAAATCCTACTGTGTGGTTAGTGATTAACATATTATAGCTAGGGTCTATAAAATGTGATTGAATCTGAATTTGGAAAGTGAATATGTAAAGCATTGTATAATTCAATGGGCAAGGAACTTTGGATTTAATGTACATCTTGAACAATGGGAGAATATGTGGATGAAAGGTTTAAAATTTACACTAAATTACAGTTTAAAAGAAATTTTTATAAGATGATGTATCATTGGTATTTAACACCAGATAACTTATCAAGAATGAATAAAGGTACTTCAAATGATTGTTGAAAATGTAAATATAAAGAAGGGACTTTTCATTATTTGTGGTGGACATGTGATAAAGCAAAGAAACATTGGAGTAGGATTGATATTCTAATACAGAAAATTCTTAAAGTGAACATAGATAAAACCAAAAACTTTTCTTTTCATTTTAATGGGAAAAGACTTGGAATTTTTGGGGAGAACTTTGATGTTATACTTATGTTATATATGTTGATGGCATCACTATTACTTTATACACATTATTACTTTATAAAATGGAAGGACACTTCGATCTTCACAATGGACAAATGGCTGCAAAAGTTGATGGAGTTAGCAAAGAGGCTAAATTGACTGCCTTGATGAAAGAAAAAAATCATAATTACTTTTGTTCCTACTTGGAAGTTTAGGGACTTTGTGCTTGAGATGGGGAAAAAAAGAAATTTGATATTGGGTTTTACCAATTAGATAGTTTTGTTGATATAGACATGACTTATATTATGTAAAAGTAAAAAGTTGAAGTTTGACATTACTATCTTATTCTATTGCATCAAAGGGAATTGGAAAGCAATGCCTTTTCTTTTCTACACTCTTCTCTTCCCTTTTTCCTCCTCTATTTTTCTTATTATTTATTTTTGTATTTTATAAATTAATAAAAAAGACAAGAAAAAATAGTTATAAAATTATAAAGAAGTATGAGAAATTCTGAAAAAATATGATCATAAAAGCTCAGCACAATACTACTGAAAAGGAAAACAAGAATTCCAAGAAGAAACTTGTGTGGTTGCACAAAAATCTCTCTGATAAACTGAAAGACAAAGGATATAATTATAAAAAATGGAAAGAGAACATTTAATGGAGGCAGATTATCAACAGATAGTCTGAATTTGCAATTATGAAATCAGGAAAGCAAAGGCTCAGAATGAACAAAGACTTGCAACAAAAGTCAAAAACAATTTTAAAAAGTTTATTTCAACATATAAATAACAAGAAAAAAGTCAAGGAAGCAGTCGGTCCACTAAAATGAGAATAGGGCAAGGGAATAACAGGCAGTAGAGAGAAAGCAGAACTGCTTAACTCATTCTTTACATCAGTCTTCACACAAAAAAACCTATCAAAAACAACCGTAAAAGACAGACTAGAAATTAAAATTAAAATGAGCAAGAAAATAGTGATAGAACATCTGTCTGAAATTAGAGATATTTTTTTTCCAAGAGGTATACATTAAAAACAATATAGTAAACTATTAAGAGTATCCCAAATTTTGGAAACTAAATTTCTGTTAATGCAATAAAAGAAAAGGGGTGTGGTTTTATATATTTGTTGGAAGAAATATCTTTCTGGGTTCAGTTCCAAGTGGGGGAAAAGATACTGGAAACATGGTGACTGCTTGGAAAGATGGTTTAATGGTGGAACAGGATCACATTCCAGGGAGCTGCTGGGTGAAAAAGGGTGAAGAAAAGGGAAGAGATGTTGAGAGTCCCTGGGTTTTATGCCCTCTGTTGGGATTTGAATTTGAGCTTTTATTCGGATTGGTTGTCAGACTCCCAAGGGACCATGCAGGGGCAACTCTGTAGGCTGTCCTGAGTCTTGGGCTTGGTTGAGCCTTGCTGGATGATGATGTAATAAAAGGGCTTTGGGATTCCTATTATGGATCTGCCTGAAGGAGGTAGATCTTTGTTATGTAAAATAGACTGGTCCAGGCCTTAATGGCCCATGGACAAAGGTGGGGAGGGGCACCCTAAGTTTCTGCCTCTTCGCTTTTACGGTAAATATTCTGCCCTTTTAATATATCCTAAAATATTTCTTCTAGGAAAGGGGTGGGTAATAAATTCAACATATTAAAGAAACAATAAAGGCCAGACAAATTTTTGCAGATGAAGATGGGAGAATATTGATGGTGGAGGTAACAATGAATCAAAAATATATTGTTAATAGTGGTATATTTTCCTAACAACAAACAAGATGAGTTGTATGGGAAACTTCACAAGAAAATTATAGAATTGGAATATGAAAATATTTGTATGGTAGGAGATTTTAATGCATTTGTAGATACAGAACTTGACTATAAGAATAGTAAAATCAGGCAAAAAAGTTAGAAAAACACTCCCCAAATATTTTTTTTAAATAACAAAAGAAATAGAAATTCATAATGTGTGGAGACAAATGTAGCCCAAGAAAAATCAGTATTTATTCTATTCAAATAAGCATAAATTCTGGTCCAGAATAGATATGGCATGGATGTCCTCAGAATTGAAAACATGGGTACAATAGATAAATAGAACCTAATGGGCAGATCACAATCTGATAAAAGTTACATGGAAAGGACAGAAAAGAAAATTGAGATGGATTTGAATTAAACGATATTTCAAGATAAAGAATTCATACAAAATATGGTAAGAAAACTGGACTTTTGTTTCAAAGAGAATAGAAAAGGAGAGATCTCATTCCAAACTGTATGGGATACTGTCAAAGCATATTTTCAGGGAATAGTTATAACTTACATGGGGAAGAAAAATACAAAGAAGAAACAAAAGGAGAAAATGTTAGAGGAAGAACACACATTAAACATAGAATTACAGGAAGAACCACAAAAAAATTAAAAAATCAAATGGATCTAATTAAACACAAAATGAATATGTTGGAAAAAGAACTGGCACAAAAAATTAAAAATGCAAAGGAAAGCTTTTTTGAAAATAAACCAGGAAGATGGTTGGCATATAAACTGAAAAAGAGACAAAAAAATTATACATTGATTAATAGATAAGGAGGGACTTTTTATTACCAAAAAGAGGATAAAAATAATAATAAAAGAGTATTGTGGGAAAGTGTATAATCAGGAGAAAGTACCACAATGTAAAATTAAAAACAATATGAGAATGATCTTGAATACATTCGAGTACTGTGAAACACATCCTGGAAAACATACGGCGTTGATCTTTTTAGACACACACAAAGGATTTGATGTGGCAATTTATGCTATTGCAATAAAAATATATGGACTTTGGGGAGAGATTTATTAATATGATTAAAGCAATATATCATAAAAAATCAGCTAATATTATAAAACAATTTAAAATAATTGTCTAAGATTAACATTAAATACTTTGGTCTGAAAATGCAGGAGATAATTAAACTTGTTCAGAATATCTATTCTGCCTTAAAATAAGATTGTATTTGCAAAATTATATCTTCTATTTAACAAAGTGGCTTTTCATTAACTAAACTAATTAAGTAAACTAATCTTATCATTCCATTTAAAGTAAAATTTAATATCCAAAGTAAAATTTTACATATGTAGGTAAAACATTCATTAATTGAGATTAATTGATTTATAAGTTAAATCAGTGGTTCCCAAACTTTTTCAGTCCACCGCCCCCTTGGTGCTACAAACTCATCCTCAGTGCCCCCCACCCAGGGGTGGGATTCAGATTTCTCAGCAACTGGTTCTGTGGGTGTGGCCTAATTTGTGAGTATGGCTTGGTGATCATGTGACCGGGTAGGTGTAGCCATGTGGCCATGTGACTGGCAAACCAAATACAAGTGGTCCTCATTTAATGGCCAGTTGCTTAGCAAATGTTCTAATTTATGACTGATCTCCCCAGAGATACTTGACCTGTCTTTGGAGTTTTGACAGCCATGCACACACATGGTTATAACTTTAAGAAAAAGTAAAAAAGATAAACTGGAAGAATCAGTCAATGGTATTCGATCCGGAAGGTTCAGAAACAATGGTTGTAGTGGTTTCATGAAAGAAGAAGCTGATGGCAAACTTAAATATAATAACAGATTTTTAACAGAGGGTTTTGAAGCTGAGCCTTGTTCTTGGAGTTACCTATTAGCTCCCTCCATCCTCAGTAATTAGATGGTAGGTCAAAATTGGTTAATTGCGAATAGATTTTTTATATATGTGATATTTTTAATGTTATACACTAATTTAACAAATATAGATGTAGATGCATATAAATTGTGGATCTGTTTTACAGAAGGGGGAATTATTATTGGGGTTTTTTTTTAAATAAAGTTTTATTTGGGTTTTCACACATACAAAATACAAGTAAAACATCTTTTCTGAAAATAGCATAGTCCCGGGTTGAACTTCTTTATACAGACACAAAACTCAATTTCATGCTCCTTTTTGTGTTCTATTCCATATCTTATACTATAAGCTTGAGCTTATGTGCCATTTTGCCACTGCTTAAGCTTTATATCTAACTAGATATAACTAACTTTATATCTAACTAGAGCATACAAAACATTTGCTAGGAATACAGCTCATCAGTCTGGAACCCACATTACGTATCTGATATTAATATAGTTGAGAAAGTCCAGAAATATTTCACAAGAAGAGTTCTCCACTCCTCTACTCATTGCAGAATACTTTATGCCACCAGACTTGAAATTTTAGACCTAGACAACCTAGAACTATGCTACCTTCAGTCCCATCTAAGTATAGTACATAAAATTATATATTGCAATGTCCTACCTGTCAATGAATACTTCAGCTTCAACCATAAAAATACAAGAGGAAACAATAGATACAAACTCAAGGTAAACTGCACCAAACTTGATTTCAGGAAATACCACTTCCGCAACAGAGTGATCAATGTCTGGAATACTCTACCTGACTCTGTGGTTTCTTCCCCAACCCCCAAAAACTTTAACCTTAGACTGTCTGCTATTGACCTCAACCCTTTCCTAAGAGGTCTGTAGGGGGCATGCATAAGCGCACCAATGTGCCTACCATCCCTGTCCTATTGGTTTTTTTTATTTTTCTTATATGTATCCATTTCATGTATTCATAACTAGGTTTTTACTAATACCTGTTATCTTATAGTCGCTTGACAAAATAAAATAACTAAATATGTCCTTCTTTTCTACTTGTAGTTTCTGCTGCTTGTTTTCTTGTTGCCAACTCTTGTAACTTCCTATCTATTTCTAAGTATGTGTTTTTACATTTCCTTCATCTGTAACTGACACATTGCACAGTTACATTCTTTTCAACTTTTATTTCTTCCCTAAGATGGGGGTGTATTACTTCTTAAAAGGTAATCCGTCATTTCCCCCATCTGAATCGGGGGGGGGTGGGTGATATTTCCCTAAGATTCACCAACAAACAGTATTTGATTCTTAATAATCTGGGTACTGTATTGGCAGGCAGTGAAACGTAAAGTTAAACACCGCAGACCACAACAAGTAAAAAAAAATAGAATAAAAGGGATAGCCGAAAGTGAAAGAAAAAGAAATTTGAGCCATGAGAAGTTGGGCAACCAGCTGGTAAATCAATCCCAATTGTAGGGGTCCCATTTTTGTACAGGGACGTGGGCTACTTGACAGATGCCCTTGATAAGTTTGAAATAACTTGGAGGTGATCATTGATTTGCCAACAATTTTTCCAGTTAAATTTTCTGCAAACCCCTCCTTTGACACTTAAAAGGTAGTCAAGAGCTATTCTATTCAGAGGGACTGCTTTTCTAATCTGGGTAACCTTGGAGGTAAGTAATTCTAGGGCCATGGCAGTTTGGTTAGCTACTAATTCTATCACAGCCCATAATCAGATCAGACCATTAGTTAAGGTCTGGGCTTCCATAATTCCTGCAAAATTCCATGTGACTAGTCCTAATTCCTTGACTATCCTTATGGGAAGCTACTCTTCACTCCTCCCCAGGCACCACCGATTTCTATCTCTGCCAGTTTTTGCCATGTTGGTGTGCAGGGATGGCCATGGCCTCACTGCAGGCATCTAGTAATAGGAAAAACTCAGGGACAATCATGCCAAAGTAGCAAATGCAGCCCAATTCAGGGGTAATCTGCAATAGACTGATAATGTGTGATACCACATATCCAATAGTGGCCTTGTAATGTAGGGCAGCTGTGTTCAAAAGCTCTTACCATGAGTGAGTATTGTCATACTCCAATACTTCATCAATGTATATCTCCCCTTAGGGGTGGCCATAGGAGGTTGTGTGACAATGTCACAGAGGCCGCTCAGTGTCCTTTAATACAGCAAATGATCACAACAATCTTTGTATGCCCAAAATTCCACCCACCCCTAGACAAAGTAACTTCCCCTTTGCATAGGTAATCAATTACATGTAGATGCATCAAGAAAAATGGGGCCATAAAGAGTTAAGGAACCCTCAACAAAATCCACTAGATTTAAAAGCATAACAAGCTTAGAGGACATATTAATAAGGAAATGCAGTCCGTCTGTTCTATGAACCAAGAAATCCTTTCATAGAAAGAAAATGTAAATACAAGTTCAATTATCATTATTGCAAATGAGGGTCAAGAAATAAGAGGAGAGTTGAAACATCAAAAACAAGAAGAATCAACCTCAGAAGAGAGGACTACACAAGAAGGAGGAGAAACAGAGAGAGCAGAATGAGAAGGAGCAAGGGCAAAGGATCAGAGACAAATAAAAACAACGAGGAGAACAAGACCTAATATAAATAAAGAAGATGGAGGGGAAAGTGAGATGTTGTCAATAAATATAAATGGACCGAACTCCCCTATAAAAAGGAAAAAAAATTACAGAGTATTTTTGAACATGGGATTTGTTTTACAATTGGTTGGATAACAGAAGTAGAAATTAGGAGTGAGAAAAGTATTATCATATAAGCAAAATGATCCAGACAATGCATTGTTCACTAAGTACATATGTATGTAATGTGAAAATATATAAACTGTTTTAAAAAATGCATAACACAGAGGGGTGGGCTTAAAAAAATTTCAGCAATGGGTTCTCTGCCTGGCTGCTGAGTGGCCATGGCCATGGTGGCCTAGTCAGCCTCCTGCACCATGGTGGAAGATTTTCACCTTCCCTAGGCTCCGGAGGCTTTCCTCGCGCTTCAGGGAGACCTTAAATGGTCTCCCTGGGCTCTAGAGGCACTCTAGGAGGCCCATTTTTCCCCCTCCTCAAGCCCTGCATTCACCTTGCACCCAAAATGGGCCATGTGGAAGGGGTGGGTAGGAGGGTCAGCCAGGGGTGAGGTTTGGCAGTTCTCTGAACTGGCCATAACATTAGCTATGGGTTCTCCCAAACCCATGCAAACCTGTAGCAGCCCACCCCTGATGACATAACATAGGAGAAAAAAACCCAACAGGACAAGATTCAGCAGTCCACCTGCATTTAAAAGACAAAGGCCACTCTTTTGAAGACAGCAAAGTCCACATTTTGGACTGAAAAGACCACTGGTTTGAAAAAGGGACCAAAGAGGCCATCTATGTCAAAATTGAACAGTCCTCTCTTAACAGAGGGGGAGAGATATGGCATCATGTATCTCAGTCTACCACACGGTCCTTTCAACAATTCCAAGAAGGCTCCATACCCATTTGCAGTCACCTACTCAGGTGACTCGAAGGACACAGATAATAAACCTTCAGGTGGCCTTAACAATTCTCTAAAAGAATGCAAATGACCAGTTGTCTGCAAGGAGTAAAAATCCTTCCATTCTTCACCATCCAGACAGGGCTGAAGAAGCTTCTTGGAGGAGAAGTGAAAAAAGCTTCAAAGAAAAATAAAGTCCAGTTACTTCTTGAAAATGCACCTTTGGGTGCATTTCTCCAGCAAAAATCTCCAGCAACAAAATTCAAATATTCTTCTTATCCTGCTTCTTCGAAGTCCATCTTTCACTTCCATAGAGTACAAGGGGAGGAGGCATGAAGAAGTATTCCACTTACAAATAATTGTAAGGGTAGAAGGAAGGAATAAAATAATACTTAGATTTTACTCACTATAGTTCTAGAACTATTAAAGGCAAATAACTTAGAATCTATAACCAGTATGACATTTTGAAGTAAAAAAGTAAGAAGGAATTGACAGATCAATTGTATTCTTCATTTATTTGAAACTAATAGTTTGGCTAACTTTTGCTAACAAAAATCTAAGGTAGTGTCTTTGTATATTTCAAATTATGACAGGGTTTTTCTAAAAAATTTCTACAACAATATTATGAAATTAAAGTATGCAATATTATATAATGTATAGCATGAGACATGCATTTTACACATATTTTTGAGCAACGAATTCATAACAGAATATGTGCAACCCAAAATGAATCCTGGAATAAAACTAAGTTCCCCAAAGAAGGCTTAGTATGCCTACTGTCCTATTGTTACTTTTATTTTTTTATTTTTCTTATATGTATCCATGTATTTATAACTATGTTTTTTTACTTATACCTATTATCTTGTAAGCAATTGATATAAATAAATAAATAAATAAATAAATAAATAAATAAATAAATAAATAAATATGGATTTATTCCACTTTGTTAGTTTGAAACTATCTTGTGCGATGTTCTGCAATTCAAGGGACATTTTAGCTTTTTTTTGTCAGACAATTTTCTATGCATATGTAATTTGAAACTTGTTACAGGATCAAAAACAAAAAATAATTTAAATGAATTCTGAACTGCAGTTGAAACTGAGGCAGAGGTCAGGTCAACTAACAAAAAATCTTACCAGATACCTAGGTCTTGTTGTTGTTTAGAAATGAACTGCTATGAATTATTAATGAGCACCAAGGAAAATAGAGTTTGATTATCCTCTCCAGTTACTGTTTCCTAAGGGGGAAAAATTACAGAACTTCCAGCTATACAACTGTAAATTTAATTTGGTTTTAAGAGTGTCCAAAGCATTTATGTATAATTCTGCAAAAAAAAATTCAAAAATAATTAACAAAGCCATATCTTAGTTACATTCATTAAAATCAAGAGTAGTGTAATTTTCTTCAGTTACATACTTGAAGCTCAATAAAGTCAGTTTCTTCAGTTACATACTACAGCTCAATAAAGCCAAAGCTCTTCATTAGGTGACAAATTCCGTATTTTAGAAATATAATGAGGTCTCACATAAAGTAATTCAATATATTATTTCTTCCTAAACTTATATTGACATAGATATTAATTTGAAACAAAAAATAAAACTTTGACATAATGTTAAAAATCAGCAAGGACAAAATTAGAAAACTGAGGCTCAGAATGAATTAAGATTTGCAAAACATGCTAAAAATAATTCTAAAATTTTCTTTCAACATGTAAAAAGTGAGAAATGATTTGTGTACCAATGGGAGAAGATGGCAAGGAGATGACAGACAGCAGGAAGAAAGCAGAACTGCTCAATTCATTCTATGCATCTGTCTTTACACAAAAGGGGAAAAACAGACTAACTTATCAAAAACAGGTCCATAAAAAACAGAATATGAATATGTGTCATAGCAGGCAAGAAAACAGTAAGAGAATGTGGAAAGCCCCCATTCCCCATTCCCCATTCCAGAAGAATGAAATATTTTGGGAAATATTTAAAGAAGTCAGGATAGAATATTTTTCCCTAAGAACAAATGGGAAAAAATCTTAAGAGAGGCAGAAACCAGCACCAGTATCCCTGTCCCCAAACAGAAACTGGGGAGGCCAACTTTTAGAAACAAAGATTTGGTAATCCACTCAAGACAGGATATCTTGAAAGTCCTTGGAGCAAAGTTTGACAGCTAGCAAAGGCAAAATGGTAAGATTTGAAAGCAGCCCCTCACCCAAGATCTAACACAGGATGAAAGCATTAGCCACAATAGGAATTGCCCAACACCCTTTCAGAACATAAGCCCATTCATTGCACCACCCCCAGAACAGTTCAAACTTCAAAGTCACAGAAACCTATAAAGATCCATCTAATCATCCAGCCATTTTCTCAGCTGCACCAGAACGACAAACTCTGATGGTTCTGCTTCATCAATAAAACTTTCCTTCCAATCATCCTCCATGCTGTTTCCAGCATCTTTCTCCCAGCTCCAGGTGGATTTTCTTTCCAACAAGAACATTTTCCATTGTAGATAAATTCTAATTAGCAGGATCAGGTGGATTACATCCCAGGGCTCTGAAGGAGCTGGCAAACATGATCTCAAAACATTAAACAAAACTTTCAAAGCTCCTGGAATAGCAGGGAACTACAGAAGATTGGAAAAGAATTTATGTGGTTCCCATCTTCAAAAAGGAAAAAATGGATCCAAGAAACTACAGACCTGTTGGCCTGGAATCAATACCTGGAAATCCTGGAAAAGATAATCAAGTAGAGGCTTTGTGAGTAGCTAGAAATGAGCAAGGTGATTGCTAGAAGTCAGCATGGATTTGTTAAAAACAATCATGCCAGACAAATCTTATTGCCTCTTTTAACAATAAATCAATAAATTGTGAATAAATCAATGGATCAGGAAACACAGACTATTTGGGCAAAAGCATATCAGGCCCAACAAACCATTGGCTTTTCCAGCTAACAATTAAAATAGTCTACTTATTTCAGCTTCTAAGAGACCTTGCTTTTAAGAGTCACAGGATTCCTTAAAGAGAAGTGTTCCCTTTCAGACTTAAGCAGACTTCTTTTGGGGGGGATGGGGAGGGGGTGGGGAGTAGAAAACTATTTAACAGATAGCAGGAAAGAACTGTAGTCACATAAGGACTGAAGCACTTCTTCCAAATTATTTTCTAAGTGTCCAGAGCCTGAGTCACTGAGTCATTCATTGCATCAATACTACTGTATGGAACCATTTCACTGCACTATTCTTAGAACAGAATCCTTAAAGGTAGTTGTAGAAATTAAAAAAAAAGAGTATATGAAACCTGAGAGAAATCAATCTCTGCTTCTTCCTAGGTGTATTTTTACATTTCTTTGTAATTTTACAAATAATTTCCCAAAACTGTAAAATGAAAAGGGGTTTGAAAATAACAAGTATATAAGTTTTTAAAAAGAGATTCAGAAAAAAATTGTGTAGAATATACACAAATTACTGTTATAAACATAGGCATTTCTATGAAGGCATAGAATAGCTACAGATATGAAATTATAATAAGAGCCTTAAAAATATACATGTGCACAGGGATTCTTTTAATGGAAAGAGAAAAGCCATAATTGGGTTTCCTTTTTACAAAATTTGTAATGTAAGCCAGACACAAGTCAGTGAACCAGCAGTCTGAAACAAGAACACAGAGCATAGTATTTTTTTTTTCATACCAATAGTTGCTCCTAAGAGACTTTCCAGAAATGCCAGCTCTCAAGCTAGAGCTGCCACATGAAAAGGAGGGGTGGGGAGGAATGCTTGAACATATGACACAAGAATTCTTATTTTCCACATTTGGTAGTTATCAAAGAAGCACTTAGCACTTACGAAATAATGTGATGTCACTCTTTCATCTGGCAAATCCAAAAAAAACACTTCCTGCGTGTGTAGGATAGCCATCTCATAATTGCTGTTTAAATCTGAAACAATCATTGAAATTATGTAAGAAAACGGGCTTTAGTTTTGCATTTGTATGTGTTTAAATACAATACCGTTATGAAATGCTTTGCAACTCCATTAGGAAATAGGCACAGACCATGTGCACACCCACAACTCAGAGAAAAAGGTCAAGTACAGAGCATGTCACTGCAAGTCAGGGCTTCCAGGACTCAGCATTACCAGCACTCCCAATGCAGGCATGGAACTGCCCAAATATGTTATTATTAAAATATGTTATTATTAAAATAGGATTGATTGTTCTTCCTCAATATGTAGCCTTTTTTGGCCAGCTCTTCCTGCATACACTGAAAAAGTAAGGCAGGAGGCCAGGAATGGTTCTACCCTATGATAAGATGGGTGCCCAATAAATAAATAAAGCATTGCAATGCCATAATAAATAAAAAAATCAGACAGATCTAGAGAGGTACAAGTACAGAGGACCTCAATCTTCCTGTCATCAGCTAATAACAGATATATTATCACTGCTACAAACCATCTCCCACAGATAAAAATAGCTATCTCTAGAAAAAGTTTTTCACCCAGTTTTCAGGATCTCCTCTCTGCTAGTTTGAATGGCAGATACATATAATAGTAGTTTTGCTGAAAGACTCTGACCCTTTCCATTATAGAGAAGTAGAAGCACGCAACATGTTCTTCATGGCTTATTTTACAGAGACGTTTGAGCCAGATTTATCTTTCTTTGATCAGCAAATATCCTACTCACACAGACTTGTACTATGCCCAGATGCTGTTTACAGATGAGCTGCCATTTATTATAGTGCATGTGGTTAGATTTATGCAGCAGCATGTAAGATCTGCCAAACTTTGTAAGAGGGAACATACAAACTAAAAAATCAGCTGGGAATACAGATAGGATAAAGTATAGCTCCTTATTTTTCAGCTAAGCTGTGAATTTAAAGATACATAATTCATCCTTATTTATTTGATGAATCAAAAGAAGAAATCCATCTTTGTTACAGAAAAAAGGTGCACATAAAAAGCACTGTTATTTGTAGCTCAGATTAAAACAGATTTATAGGTAATATTGCAAGGTTTTTTTTGTCCAATGAAGCAGAATGTGAAATGCTTAAAATGTTCAAGATTTCACACGGAACAAAATCTTGTGTATTCTACCATAGTGAACAATTATATCCTGAAACAAGTTTCATACTCCCTTGATTTAACTCTAGGGCAGAAAGTAGATAGATGGATGGTAATCCATGGTAATTGTTTCCTGCCATCCAATCTAAATTGAAAATAACAAAAGGGCTGAATATTTAAAAAAATTAAACATGGGATAGGAGAGTAGTTAGCCATGGGAATGTTATTTTATGCTGGGCTGATAGTTCTTCTTCAATAACAGCTATTTTAGTCATTCAATTTTGGCTAAAAAACTTCATTAGCTCATAAATGTAATTACTAGAAATGTCCAGGAAAGGAACTTATAATGGTGTGTGGGAATGATCTTGAGTGGGGGAGGGGAGAGATGCTACCCACGGAATGATTAGACCAGAGAGACTGGGGCCCCAAGGGCTTAACATAGAAAAAAACTGAGGAAGAACCTGCCCTAATTGATCAGGCTATTAAAAATAGTATGCTGGCTGAGGAATTCTGGGAGTTGAAGTCCACAAATCTTAAAGTTGCCAAGTTTGGAGACCCTTGATATAGTCCTACAGTAAAGTAGAATTAACTCATCTGGTTCTGTTTCCTGTCTGGTTTACCCAGGAGAGCTGACAAAACTTCATAATAATTGCACATATGGAAGATACTGTTAGGAACGATAGTCACCTAACAGTTGGGTTGGAAATATATCAACCAGAATAATAATTTAATACTGTATCTTTAAGATAATGCTGTAATTGTGTTTGGCTAAGGTTCCTCCAATGGCCATAAGATGGAACCAGAAACCTGGTTTCTTTCTCCTTGCAATTCCTGTTTTGCCGTTTTGCCTGATCATTGTTCTACTTGGATTACTGTGAGTCTTGCAACTGTTAGCAAACTCTGTTTACTGAACTTTGTTTATGATACTTGACTTCGTTTTTGGATTATCCCTGGACTGATACTAACTGCTTTAACCGTGTATGATTTGGACTGTTTGTTGGACTTTGTTTACCCGTATACTGGAAGTAAAACGTACATTTTACTATTCAGTGTATCTGTGTACTGGTTGTGTGTTATTCAACACCACTCTCACTACGTTTCCCTGAGTGCACTCATTCTCCTAACAGGGAATATCTCAACAGATACCAGACAGCTGAAGTAGTACTCCCTTCAAATAACAAGAAAGAAGAAATGAAAATGTTCTGCAAAGAGCAGGCTGAAAATTCAACATAGCTATGGCTAAAATCAGCAGTTGACCTCATTCAACCACTAATTAAATGAATGATGGAACAAATCCAACAGAAATTAAAATTAGAAATCAGAACAGTATTCTGTAAAAACTTTGAAGTCTGATCATATTTAAAAAGCAATTTAAGGATATGATTAAACAGTTTTCAGAGATTGCTCAGAGCTAGCAAGATGTTTTACATTATTATAAAAAAAATGAATGTGACATGCAATAGTTAAAAAAATAATGTAAACATGAAACTGGATTTGGCTAATATTCAGATTAGAAACAGAAGAAACAATTATTAGAACAATTAAAGGCACTTGAGCAAATACAGAAAAGAATGACTTATTGGGCTATTTTACTCCACAAATTAAGGAACATGCCAGATACAGAACTTACTAAGATGTGGAAGAAAAAATAATTCTAGACTCACAAGAATGTGAAAATCACAAGATGCTATTACAACATTTCTCAATGCTTGTGTGAGAAACATAATTGTGTGTAGGCCCTGGAGGAAATAAAGGGAAAAATATAGTTCTGAGGTAACTTTTCAAAGATATAGTTCCACCTTCTTCGCAAAGAAGAAATTTCAAACGTGAGGGATTTGATGCTCTCTGAGTTTGGGTAATGAAACATCTGCAAGGAAACAAGAAAGCTCACAGAGCACCAAGAACCTCTCATGTCAACCCTGAACTACAAATATTCTCCTTTATAAATTTCAAACCTCTTACTGAAGAATTTATAAATTGAGGAATAATATACAAATTGTGATTTACATTTAAGCTAATTGTTTAACTACCTCAAGATAAAGAGATTATCTAAAATAAGCAGAACTTTGATAGAGTTAAATCCTATGAAAAATCATCTTGGACATTTTGAATGTGGGCTGTCTTATCTTGAGGAGATAAACTACATGTATTTAAAGATAGCAAATAAATAGATTTTCTTTAAAATTAAAAGCGAAAGAGTATTTAAAGTTAATATTAGATAGTTATAATTATTTGGATGAATATAGAATTGTTATTATGTTTATAGATGTCTAAAAGATATCTGGCTGGAGATTAAGGGCATATGAGCTCAGCATTGCAATCTCATCATTAAAAAAAATTGAAAAGACCACTTATAAATCCTCTGTGGGCACATACACATTGAGTCTAACAAGGCCTGGAGGATAAAATGTCGGATAAGAAATAGAAAGGAATGAAGGGAATTGGTTGGAGAAAGAAGAGTGGTAGTGGGAATAAGAGGTGGGGAGGGAATAAGCTAAATTATTAATTCATTTTTTTCTTGAAAACCCCCAGTGATGGAGTGTGCACAATTTCTGAAAATATTTTGAAAAATAGTTGTTTCTTTTCCCCTGAAAATTTAGCAAAGTTTTTCCTAATAAGTTTAGGAGAGTGGCCATTAATTAAAATTAATGTCAACATATATTTTAAAATATGAAAGATCCAGAAAGGTAAGAAGGAGAAGTTCATCTCTAAGAGGAAGTTTGATAATAAAACATAAATATTTATAGGAAGGATTCCTACAGAAGGAAATCCTAGAGGGATAAACAGTTCAGGATGCTTGGGAAACTAAAAAAAAGAGAGACTATAGGAGACCAAATAGAAACAATAACACAGAAAAAGAAAACTAAATGTGGTGGTGCAGTGCTTAGAGTGCAGTATTGCAGGCTACTTCTGCTGACTGCAGGTTGTCTGCAGTTTGTTTTAGCATACAGTCCATCAATACCACTGAAGGCCCTTAACTCACCAGGCTCAAAGTTGACTCAGCTTTCCGTCCTTCCGAAGTAAGTAAAATGAGGTCCCAGATTGTTGGGGGAAGTATGCTGACTCTGTAAACTGTTCAGAGAGGGCTGTAAAGCAGTGTAAAGTGGTATATAAGACCAAGTGCTATTGCTATTGCTAAAAGACACCTAAGGTTGCACAAAAAGTATTCTGCCAAGCTGGGAGACAAAGAGGATAGGTATATCTTCTCCGTTCCTCCGTTCCTCCCTGTTTGTCCTAGGATGAAGAGGGTGTGGGCCTGGGTCTTCTTCTGAACTCCCTCTCCCTTGTTCTATCTCTTCCTTGCTCTGCCCGGCTGTACTTTGCCCTTCCCCAGTTTCCTCCACAGGCAACGGAGCCACACTCCCACTCCCCATCAGATGTTCATCTTCCTCTGTGGATTCAGACTCTGACAGGGGCATGACAAGAGGGCATTACATTCTGCCAGAGTTAAGGGCCTTCAGTGGTACTGATGGACTGTATGCTAAAACAAAGCAAGGTTATGGCATACACTTGAAAGGAGACCAGGAAGCCTGTAATTATGGATGTCTGGCAAGAATGAAGAATTCTTATTCCCAGGGAATATGCATGTGTAAAGCTTGTAGCAATTCTAGGTGGTTAGAGACTGATAACAGTAACAAAGAGTTAGACATAGCTCATCTAAAAATTAGGAATAGAAATTGCCTGGAGCAAATAGAATGTGTATTAGATAATTGCTGGAGCATTCATTAGCTAAAGCTTAGGAATAGGGATGGCTAGAGACCAATAGCATAATTGTTAGATCATTACTAAAATATTCATGAGGATATTTCATAAATATCCTGCCTCATCCTACTGTCTGCTTCTGTGAAGATGTACAAAGCGTTCATAATTCAAGGTTCCTTGACATTTTGGCTAGGACCACTTTTCTTGGAGCACTTCAATAAAAGGAAACAAAACCTGCACCTCGTGCCTGGTGTTCTTCATCAGCTCCGCTACCAGGCTCAGACCCGAATTGGGGACAATAGTATTCTGAGACTCTTCTAGCATGTAGAAACAACAGAACATGTTATTTCTTTAGGACCTATACAACGCACACATTTAAATTAGCCTCGTTTCACCATTGTTGTATAAATACCCAGCGCACACAGGGCACACAGGGCACACAGGGCAATCTCCATCTCCCTGCTGTTCTCAGATACCAACCCTGCTGCAACATACGATTTTGCCAAATTCTTTGGAGCAATATTTAAAATAAAATCCTATGCCACAAATCATTTTCAAGGAATCATTGCAATCATTGTGTATTGTTTTGTATTAATTGACCAGGCTTTTTGTCTTTTTTCATGTGGACTGAAAATAATCCTTCACTAGTGGGGTAAAATCAAAAAGGAAAAGGGATAATTAAAGCCAGTACCTAATTATGATCTCTATAACCACCTATACTCTAGTCTTTGTTTTCATGAGGGCTGATTCTCAAGTGATATTAGAGACAGATTAGGGGTCTTGAAGGCCTAATCTTAGGACTTTGACTGAACAAGTTCTGACTTGTGCAATCTAATTTGGACTGGGCAAAGTTGAAGGAAATTACCTGGTCCACAATTTTGGTAAATCTAAAATCCTGGTTTTTGTCAGAAGATCTGTTCAATACTCCTGGGGAGAAGAAGGGCACAATCAAGAACAGGTCAATGCATTTAAATTCTTTGAAGTGATTTTCCATACAAAAGATACTTGGAAGGCACATCTAGACCACATGGTGCAATCAACTTTTAGGTCCTCAAATGCCATCAAATGTTTTTGTTTTCTATACAGGTGGGTGACAATTAGACCTGCAGTCTTAAAACTGTGAGGCCAAGACGTTGACACAAATTCTTCATGGGTCACAAACAGGAATTTTTTTGAAGAAAGAATCACTGAAACCATACAAACAAAATTCCTGTAGTCAATTTTAGCTGCACTTAGCAGACATCAAATGTTGAAACTGAGACTGTAATGCCTCAAATTCAGGTTATGACCTGGAAAATTATCTTAGCTTACTGGCTGAAAATTCAATTCTTCCCAATGAACTTGATACCTCTAGTCCTGATAGATAACTTCTGTTCTGCCTGGAAACAGATGATAAAGCACAAACTAACCTTATATGGGATTTCCCCATTGTTCTTAATTTCACTAGACTATGATCAAGCCAAGCATTTAGTTATCGACAGAATAAGAGACATGGAGTTCCAGCTAGTATTTAATAGGATACTTCTCCACAGAAGAAATTGGATTAGATCAGGTGTATGGGAACCAACAAGATACCTGAAAGACTTAAACTTTCCCATCAAATAGATATAATTTCCTCAGCACACCTGCAAGGCAGGTATAATAAAACTCCCATAGCAGAGCAAACATATACACATGATGATAATATGGAAACTAAAAAGATTTCACATGTCTTAGTGCACTGGAAATTCTACAGTGATATTGGATTAGCCTACATCCTCCCTTTTTTAGAGAGATTCCTAGGGAGACCAGACAACCTTAAACGATCTTGTCCCGCTTTAGGCATGAAAACCCAACTTGGTAACTTTGGGTCAGTCACTGTCTATCAACCCAACCCACTTCCCAAGATAGTTGTTGTGGGGCAAATAGGAAGAAGTATGAAGTATATTTGTTGCCTGGAGGTACTTACAAATAAGAAACGGGGTGGAATAAAAATAAAATCAATCAGAATAACTGAATAACAGAGTTGGAAGGAAGGTCTTCTAGTCAACCTCTGCTCGAGCAGGAGACACTACAGCAGGGGTGTCAAACTCAAAGCCCAGGGGCTGGATCAGGCCTGTGGGGTACTTAGATCTGGCCTGCAGGCCTGCCTTGGAAACAATGAAGGACTGCCCCGCTGGTGCCTCTTGCCAGCAAAAAGGGAGCTCAGGAGGGCCACGTGCAGCCCTCCTGGGCTCTGTTTTGGGTGGTAACAGCCTCCTGCAGCCCTCTGCCAGTGAAAATAGAGCTGGGGAGGCTGCATGCAGCCTTCCTGAGCTCCCTTTTCACTGGCAGAGGGCTACAGGAAGCCATTGCAGATGAAAACAGAGCTTGGATAGGCCTTCGTGGCCAAAAATGGAGCCTCGACGAGTGACTGAGCTGGCCATGCCAACCCTGGCCATCCCCTCCAAGAGATCAAACACAAACCTGATGTGGCCTTCAATGAAATTGAGTTTGACGCTCCTGGCCTATATCATTCCAGACGAGTGACTATCTAGTCTCAAACACCCTCCAGTGATTGAACATGTTTCTTTCCTTGATTAGTTTCCATCCATTGTTTCTTGTCTTGCCTTCTGGTGCTTTGAAAAATTGACCCATTTTTCTGTGGCAACACCTAAAGTACTGGAACACTGTTATCATGTCACCCCTAGTCCTTCTTTTCACTAGATTAGATATATCCAATTCCTGCAACCGTTCTTCATATGTTTTAGCCTGCAGTCCCCTAATCATCATTGTTGTTCTTTTCTGCACTCCTTCCAGAGTTTCAACATATATTTTATAATATGGTGACCAAAACTAGATGCAGTATTCTAAATATAGTCTTACTAAGGTTTTATAAAGTGGAGCTAGTCATGTGATCTTGATTCTGCCCTGCTAATACAGTTTAGGATTGCATTGGCTTTTTTGGCTGCTGCCACACATATTTACATTATTGTCTACTAGGACTCAAAGGTCCTTCTCACACTTACTTAGCCAAGTTTCACCTAATCTGTACCTGTACATTTGGTTTTTCTTGCTTAAATGTATTACACTTGGTTTTTCTTCATATTGAATTTCATTTGGTTAGATAGGGCACAGTGTTCACCTCTGTCAAGATCCATCTGGATTTTGAGCCTATCATCTGGATTAATTGAGTCCTGAAAAAGGCTGAGTCCTTTCAATCAACCAAATAATCTTCCCCAGGCCTCAAATCCAGCCACCAGTCATGCAACAGCCAAATTTTATGTTGTTGCAATGATAACAAAGCAAAATTGGCTATAGAAGTAAGAAAGCTTCATCAACATTTTGTTTACTTATTTTTCAATAATTTTTAGAGGACATAAATATTAGTGTATAGTTTTAGTACATTAGAGTTAACTCATATTATTTTTAGTTAAATAAACATATTATATTGCAATAGCAATATTCAGAGATACCATATTTATAAAGTATATATGTGTATAAAGTAATTATTTATCTATCTGCTTCTATTTCTCTATCTCTCTATCTCTCTCTATATATACTGTGTGTGTGTGTGTGTGTGTGTGTATATATATATATGGATCTTTGGTTGTTCGGGTTTTCTCCCGCGTAAGATTCGAAGTATCTAGGCAACGTTTCGATGAAGTCTCATTCATCATCTTCAGGCTTCTGTCTCCGGCTCTGTGCTTCTCAGAGTAATGTGAGATTGCAGCTGCTTCCTCCTTTTAACTGCCAGTGGGGTGGGACTTGATTGGGTGGGGGCTTGGCTGTGTTCTGATTGGGTGGGGGTGTGTTCTCATTGGTAGGGGTTTGGCTGTGTTCTGATTGGTTGGGGGTTAGCCGTGTTCTGATTGGTTGGAGGCGTGTTCTGTTCAGGTGGGGGCTTGGTTGTGCTCAGGTTAGTCTTAGTTGCTGGGGGATTTGAGCTGGTGAGTTGTGATCTTGCTGTTTGGCTTGAGTTTGTGGTCCTTCTGCATCTTCATAGTGGGTGTCGGTTTGCTTCATGTATGGCTCGGAGGGTTTGAAGTGGGTAGTGATGCAGCTGCCGTGCAGCTTCTGGTCCATGGCCACGGCAGCTGCATCACTACCCACTTCAAACCCTCCGAGCCATACATGAAGCAAACCGACACCCACTATGAAGATGCAGAAGGACCACGAACTCAAGCCAAACAGCAAGATCACAACTCACCAGCTCAAATCCCCCAGCAACTAAGACTAACCTGAGCACAACCAAGCCCCCACCTGAACAGAACACGCCTCCAACCAATCAGAACACGGCTAACCCCCAACCAATCAGAACACAGCCAAACCCCCTACCAATGAGAACACACCCCCACCCAATCAGAACACAGCCAAGCCCCACCCAATCAAGTCCCACCCCCACTGGCAGTTAAAAGGAGGAAGCAGCTGCAATCTCACATTACTCTGAGAAGCACAGAGCCGGAGACAGAAGCCTGAAGATGATGAATGAGACTTCATCGAAACGTTGCCTAGATACTTCAATCTTACGCGGAGAAAACCGAACAACCAAAGATCCACATACAAATACCACGCGAGAACCTCAGAAAACATATATATATATATATATATATATATATATATATATATATATATATATATATATATATATATATATATATATTTTGTTTTCTCAAGTTTTAATAGTGCACTTATCATGGTATTCAGCTTTGTTTGGGTATTTTCCCACGTCATTGTAGTTGTGCTTTTAAAGTTGTAGCTACAACTTTAAAAGCACAACCAATGGCGATGAAAATACTCCGAACAAAGCTGAATACCATACAGGTAAGTATCCACGAAAACTTAAGAATATATATATATATATATGCTTTATGATGCCCCAAGCTTTATGGTCTCCCCAAAATACACAAAGAAGGAACCCCACTCAGACCAATAGTCAGCTCCATAGGCTCACCTCTACAAAACCTAGCCAAATTTCTGCACCAAACAACTACAACCTTATGCAGAATCCATCAACTCACACGTAAGAAACTCATTCCAATTCATCGAGATCATAAAGAAACAAAACTTACAACCTAGCGACCTACTAGTAAGCTTCGATGTCATATCCTCTTCACCCAAGTGCCAATAAAAGAAGCCTTGACAGCCATCCAAAACAAATACAACCCCCCAAGCACATCCTAGATCTAACCAACCACTGCCTATCCAATACATACTTCACCTACAATGGACAAAAATACAAACAAATAGAAGGAGCACCCATGGGATCACCCTCTCACCTGTCATCGCAAACCTCTACATGGAACACTTTGAAACACAAGCTCTAGAAAAATACGACCACAAACCCAAACTCTGGCTCAGATACGTAGATGACACCTTCATAATCTGGCCACATGGGAAAGAAAAACTGAACAACTTCCTCACACACCTCAACAGCCTACACCCCAAAATACAATTCACCATGGAAACAGAAGCCAACAACCAACTTCCTTCCTAGATGTCTTGGTATACAAAAGATCCAATGGCTCCCTAGGACACACCATCTACCAGAAGAAAACACATACTAACCGCTATCTACATGCACTCTCACACCACCACCAACACAGATCAATTCCGTAGCCAAGACACTCATCTCCAGAACAAAATGCTTAGCCGATGAACAACACCAAAAAACCGAACTACACACTCTCACCAACGTACTTGCAGCCAATGGATTCCAAAGAAAGAAGATTACCCACCTAATCCAAAAAGAAACCCCAACCAAAATCCAAGACAGAGAACAAGAAAACGGCAAAGCCCTCCTCCCATATATAAAAGGCACTACAGACAAAATTAGCAAGATCCTCCAAAAACACAACATCAAAACAGCATTCTGCACAAACAGAAAAATATCCACCATCCTAAGAAACCCCAAAGACAAAATCGAATTAGAAAACCAAGGAGTATATGAAATCCCCTGCACTGCCTGCCCTACCACATACATTGGACAAACTAACAGAAGAATAAGTGCACGCATTGAAGAACATAAGAACTCAATCAAAAAAGAAGAAACGACCTCTTCCTGGTCCAACACCTCAAAGCCACAGGACATGAAATTGATTTTAAAAATACCAGAACTATCGCCAAAACCGAACACTTCAACAGCAGAATAATCAGAGAAGCCATAGAGATAGAAAAACGCCCACACAGCATGAACAAACGAGATGACACCTCCCGCCTTCCAGCCATTTGGAAACCCGCCCTCATGAACAGGCAGTACCTAACATGAAGAAGGACACCAGACCCACACCCATGAGAGCCACACAAGATGCCACCACCACACTTCCATGTAGAAAACAGACTCCCACCCACTCAGAAGATGAGACACGACCATGGACCAGAAGCTGCACGGCAGCTGCATCACTACCCACTTCAAACCCCTCCGAGCCATACATGAAGCAAACTGACACCCACTATGAAGATGCAGAAGGACCACGAACTCGAAGCCAAACAGCAAGATCACAACTCACCAGTTCAAATCCCCAGCAACTAAGACTAACCTGAGCACAACCAAGCCCCCACCTGAACAGAACACGCCCCAACCAATCAGAACACGGCTAACCCCCAACCAATCAGAACACAGCCAAACCCCTACCAATGAGAACACACCCCACCCAATCAGAACACAGCCAAGCCCCCACCCAATCAAGTCCCATCCCCACTGGCAGTTAAAAGGAGGAAGCAGCTGCAATCTCACATTACTCTGAGAAGCACAGAGCCGGAGACAGAAGCCTGAAGATGATGAATGAGACTTCATCGAAACGTTGCCTAGATACTTCGAATCTTACGCGGGAGAAAACCCGAACAACCAAAGATCCACATATATATACACACACACACACACACACACACACACACATATACACACAGGGAGAGAGAGAGGGAGGGAGGGAGGGAGGGAGGGAGGGAGAGGGAGTGGGAGAGGGAGAGAGAGAGAGTATATATATGCCCATCTTACCAGACAGTAACAATCCTCATTGTATTTGTTATCTATTATTTATCTTTTGATTATTTCATGTTGCAGGCCATTGATCGAATAAATAAATAAATGAAAAAATAAGGATTGTATTTAATTATTGTCTTGGTCCTTTGACAATGTTCTTGATAAATAGGTGGCATATAAATTGTAATAAATAAATACAATTTCAGAGAACAATTTTACTTCCAATTCATACATCATATATATGATCATCCATTAAATCATGCATTTTTGATCATTAGTGACTTGGGACTGAGTCATAAGACTGCAATTATACACAGCTGTACCTCTCTGCTACATCTCAGAGAGGTTTCCACTGCTGTATTAAAATGGTATTTGCCATTCTTACATCTGTAGAAATTTGGTGTCCCTTTTGTTGATTCCCATTCAGCTGAAAATTGTGCTCATTGTGACATACCACCAGATGGTGCTGTCCTGATTTGCTTGTACACCATAAATAAAGCGATTGATTTATTCCTCTAGCTTTTCTGTCATTCTTTTTCCTCGTGTGAAAAAACATCTTCCAATCATGACTATGGTGCCTGCTGCAACAGGAAGAGTACTGTCTGGATGTAGAACTATGTTCATCATGTCTAGGTCCCTCTCAGCCTTCTGTCCTGTACTTCCTTCTCTCATAATCCAAGTGGTTAAAAAATGTAAAAAGCCAAACACTTCAGAATCATAATGATTGCTGTCAAAAGCCACACTTGTGGTTTTATTTTCTTTACATTATTAATATAGGTGAGGAAAAAATTGCCAGTGCCAGATTTTTCCGTGCTTTGTTTTGAAGGCAATGGGGAGGGGAGGTTGGTATTATCATTCTGCCATTATGCTATTCCAGACTTCTCTAGGGAAATATCATAAAATTACAGTGTTGCTATTGTGCACACATACACAATTTTGCTATTTCCATCTCTTTAGGGAGATGAATACCGATAGACAAGGATGACCTGGAACTTAAAGGAAAGGAATATTTTGCATTGTAAATTTGACTAGCTCTAGAGTTTATAATTTCTACTTAGAAATCTCATGTTCCTCTTTGAACAGCCAGGCTCCTCCTACTGGCTTTGATCAACTTCATAAACGAGTGACTGTGTCTCTTGAAGAAGGTGATTTTGAACAGCTCAGGTGAAGGAATTTTATAATGGGAGAAGATGCGCATAACACTTAATGGAGCTGCTCCAGTGCATTGTCCCTTAAACTCTAATTAGAAGAGCAATGACCTGAGTATGTTTAGCCTAAAGAAAACTAAGGGGTAGATATGTTAGCAGCCTTGGGGTTAGGATTATTTGAAGACCTTAGAGATATTCTGTGTTAAGTCTGGGCGGTGGGTCCCAAGGAGAGACGAGACTTGAAATAGTGACAACAGCTCTTTATTAGGAAACCAGATACTGAGACAAGACTCCCAGCCGAGGCAGCTCCTCTTATAGAGCTGGCTGCGGCTAGGCAGCCTATGACATGCATTTGAGCTTGCCGTGCTTGGTTTTACCCAATCGCGGCAGCTGAATAAGAACCAATCAGAACGCTTAGTTCTGTCCAATCACGGCCCGGCTTTTCTGGACCAATAGGAATGCAGGCCTACAAGCCTGCTAGTATGGAACATTCTGTATAAGACTTGAGGATGGTATCAAGAACCAGGGGATAAAAGATTTACAGAGGAATTCAAAATAAGGAGGAATGGAGAACTATTAAGGGGTAGAACAGTTTGAACATATAGCATAGAATAACAAAGTTGTAAAGGTCCTTGGAGGTCTTCCTGTCCAACTTTCCCAGCTTAGTGTCATTTGTAAATGTTATGAGTTCCCCTTTTATTCCCTTTTTGAAATCATTTATGAAGATGTTGAGAAGTGCCTAAGACAAAGTTTTGAGGTGTTCCACTGCATGCTTCCCTCATTTAGATATAGCTCTATTGAGGATTATACACTGAATAGTCAGCCAATTTCAAATATATCTGGTTGTGATGCTGTCTACCCCACATTTAAAAAAAATCTTACTAAAGAATAGGTTATGACCTACTTTATGAAATGTCTTACTGAAATCTAAGTAAATTAAGTCCAAAATATTTCCTGAGCCACTAATTTAGTTATGTTATCAAAGGAGGCAGTAAAGTTTGCCAGCTCACTGCTGGCATGATCTGTTTTTAACAAATCCATGTTGGCTTTAGTAGAAGCTTTGCTCATTTCTAGGTGTTTTGAAATCTCTGCTTGATTATCTTTTTCCAGGATTTTCTCAGGTACTGATTGTTCTATAATTTTATGCATTTATTTCCACCACCACCCCTTTTGAATATTGGAACCAAATCAGGTCTTTTCCAGACCTGATTCCCTGGTGATCCAGGTGACTGGAACTTCTACAGTGGATAGGTGTTTTCTTACCATTTTCTTGTCTATTTTGATTTGTATTTCTGTTCTGTCTTCTATGGTATTATCTTTGATACGTTGAGCCGTGATGGTGCAGTGCTTAGAATGCAGTACTGCAGGCTACTTCTGCTGACTGCCAGCTGACTGCAATTTGACAGATCGAATCTCACCAGGCTTCAGGTTGACTCAGCCTTCCATTCTTCTGAGGTGAAAAAAAGGACCCAGATAGTTGACTCTGTAAACGGTTTAGAGAAGGCTGTAAAGCACTGCGAAACTGTATATAAATCTAAGTGCTATTGCTAATGTACTATTTTTTTCATTTTGCATAAACATAGATGCAAAGAATGAATTAAATTTGCCTCAAGAAACCAAGGGATTGCATTACTGGAGGTTTTCAAGCAAAGACCCATTATCTGGAGATTTGTATGAGGCTCCATGCCTAGATTAGTGGGTTGGACTAGATGACCTTCAAGATCCTTTCCAACCCTGTGACTCTATGAGTATTTGTATAGCTAGGGATAACTTAAGGCCCACTTATCAAATGGCAGTTTAAATAAAAGCCTTTCTTGTATGCTATTTTTTAAAAGACAGTTCTTTTCTATGGATTTCTCTTCTTTGTTCATTAACTCAATAAATTGCTAGCATTCAAGCTATTTTTGTGTACTTAATTGCAATTTCCAGAAATGACCAATTATTCTACTTTTTAGTGTCCGGTTGGCTAAATTTAAGAATAAATTGCTCAGAACACTGAGACAGAGATTGTAGATTAAAAATCTAAATACACTTCCAGAGAGTCACAGACTAAGACTACTTCAGTAGTCATGATAAATAACTCCTCCTCTTTACATTTTTCCTAATCAAAATTCCCCCATGTTCACTTGTAATATATTCTATAGAAACAATATCTGACATCTGGAATCATTCCCTTCATGCTCTTTTTGTGAGATTTCTGAAGTAACTGTTGCTAGAGCTCAGTAAGAACTTTAGTTTTCCACCTAAAGGAAAGATTTTAGTGTACACCTGAAGTGACCTAAATATGGAATCAGTAATATAACAAGTGATAGTAAAAGCAAGTTATTTGCCAATTATATGGAAACTGCCATATATATTTAATAAAAACATTTGGCTTGCTGATGGGACATACATTTTACAGGTATGCAAAGTATTATTTATTATATGTAATCAGATTTTTAATTTGGTCCTGAGAAGGACAATATTAAGAAGATATTGAATTACAGACTGGTACTGTGATGCAATGAGCTAACTAGTTAACCTTTAACTGAAATTGTTAGAGGGGTGCATATTGAAGCCACAGAAGCTACTTCAAAAACAAAAGCAAGCATTCTCTAAGTGGTTAAGTATTCAATCTGTTGACAAGCAGAATCTAGAATAAAAAGGTTACTCATAGTTTGGCAGTACTTTCCTCCTTTTCTTTGGCTCTATCTTGTGATCCTGCCAAATAGCTTACAAGGATGAGATTTGATTAAAATGGAAATGCTCACTGCTACTTGAATATAATTAGAACCATTCATTTCAGCATTAGCCGACAGTTTGACAATCTGTAAAATTTTCTGAATATGGAAAGAATTCCATGGAAACAGGTCAAAGAATGAAAGTGCAAGAGGGAAGTCCTTCTTGAATTGCATTGAATAGATTTCTAATTAATGCAGAGAGCTCATTTATTACAGGCTGTTAGAACAACTACATGCCTGCTCAACAAGTGGTATGAAGAGCTGCTTTGAATCAACAGAATTCAAGATACTCCAGACTAATGGGAAAATCTATCTGAGAGAACATAATTCCATAACTATTACCTCAGGATATAGAACAATATCTGTAATTAGAGAAAGTAACAGTGCTCTCTGTTACAAATAAAATACAAATTTCTCTTCTGCCTCTGTGTAATTTACTTCTTTATATATCATATCTGCCCTGCTTTTCATATTGTGATTAAATGCATTAAAGAGAAGACTTCAAATAAAAAAAGGGATGTTCTTATTCCACAAAATTCATGATTTTGTGCCCTTTCCTTTTTGTCTGTTGGAAGCAATATCTTTTTGAGTTCACTTCCAAGTGGGGAAAAAGACACTGGAAACATGGAGGCTGTTTGGAAAGATGGTTTTGTTAAATCTGGGAGGATGGTTCAAGAACGGAGGCAAGACTCAGATAACAACAACAGCTCTTTATTAGTGACTTCAGATCTGAGCGAAATATCCCAGCCGCAGCAGCCCCTTATATAGGGCTGGCTGCGGCTAGGCAGCCAATGAAAGCGATTTGAGTTTGCCGCTCTTGGCAGGGCCAATCACGGCAGCCCATTTACTAGCCAATCGCATCAGTCTGTGGCGACCAATCACGATCTGCTATTCGCGGGCCAATCAGAGTTGCAGGCTTTCAAGCCTGCTAGTCCGGAATACCCCTCCCCTCTTGGTTCCGTTTAAGGGGTGGAGTAATATAGTCTCGCAGGTAGGCAGGTCTTCGCACCTGTCTACCTGACTTACGCAATTCCAATTGTCCATGTTCAAATTTGGGTTCAGATGGACTGTTTGCTGGATCTAGCAGGAACGGTGAACCGGTGCCATGGTTAGGGCTCTCTTCTGATGCCCCTGGGGTGATAGAGTCCTCAGCTTCGTTGCTACTGCTATGGCTCCCCGGGCTCACTGAACCTGCTTGGCTGCTTCTTCTTGGTGAAGTATTCGTCTGCCCAGGTTCAACTACAGCTGGTGAGTATTGCAAGTTATGGTGTGGTGATCTCGGTGTTAGTTCAGAATAAACAGGTGTTGGTTCTCTATTTCCGGGCTCACGGTTTCCCCTCCCCGGTGTCAAGGTTGGGGTCAGGGATGGAAGTTGTGGTCAGTCTGGAGCGTAGCTGGTCAATATGGCGTTTCCACGCTCTGCCATCAGTGGTGAGTAGACGGTAGGAGCGGAGACCCGTAACTTGAGTTACTTGAGCAGGAATCCAGAGGGGATCCCCAGAAATTTTTTTTGCAAATACAAGGTCTCCTACCTTAAAGGTGCGGTGCTTGCTGCTGGAACCCAGGGGCTTTTCCAGGGTGTAGGCAGGGTGCAAGCGGTCTAGAGGCGATCTGAGTTTCCTGGCCATCAGGAGTTCAGCTGGGCTCTTGTTAGTCGTGCTGTTAGGTGTGATGTGTTGAAGAAGCAGCATTCTAGTGACTTTATCATGGATATTACCTTGTTCCATTTTCTGTAGGGTTTTCTTTGTGAACTGAACCATTCGTTCAGCCCTACCATTCGCCGCTGGATGAGCCGGCGATGTGAGTGCGAGTCGGATGCCCCATTCAGCTAGATATTGTTCAAAGGTTAAGGCAGTAAATTGGGGGCCATTGTCAGAAACCAGGACATCAGGTAGGCCGTGTGTGGCAAAGAGTCTGTTCAATTTCTTGATGACTGCCTCTGTAGTGATTGTTTTCATTTTATTGACCTCAAGCCAGTTAGAATACGCATCTACAGTTATTAGGAAAGTCTGGCCTCTAGTAGGTCCAGCAAAGTCAATATGAATGCAAGACCAGGGACCCCTGGGTGTTTCCCATTCTGCTGGTGGAGCTTTTGGTGGGGCTGAGTGGTTTTCCTGGCATCTGTTACAAGAGGTGACTCAGGTTTCAATTTGTTTGTCCATACCTGGCCACCAGGCGTAACTTCTTGCCAGCGCTTTCATACGCACGATGCCTGGGTGTCCATCGTGTAGCATTTGCAGGACTTTTTTTTTGTAGTTTAGTTGGTATAACAACTCGGTCTCCACATAAAACGCACCCTCTTTGTGAGAAAAGCTCTGTCTGTCTGTTTTTGAATGGCTTAAAGGTTTCCTTGGGCTCGTATTCTGGCCATCCCCTCTCCACCCAGCCAAGAACTCATGCCAAACAAGAGTCTCTTTTGGTTTCAAAGGCGATGTCCTGGGCCGTTAGTGGAGGTGAGGGAATTGTCTCGATTTGTAGTATTGGGAGCGTGGGAGCTGGGTCTTCCTGTGGCTCGGGTAGTGGCGAGCGGCTCAAGGCATCTGCGTGAGGAATAGATTTCCCCGGGTGAAACTTTAATTGATAGTCGTAGGCAGCTAGAAATTCCGACCATCGCGTCATTCTGGGGGAGAGAATGTGTGGGGTAGGTTTGTCGCCTGCCAGAATGCCAAGTAATGGCTTATGATCCATGATAATAGAAAATGGTCTCCCATAAACATATTCATGAAACCTTTTAATTGCAGAGACAATAGCAAGGGCTTCCTTATCTAAGTGGCTATAGTTTCTTTCTGTTTTTGACAGAGTTCTTGAAAAAAATGCAATTGGTGCCTCTGAGCCATTTGGTAGGATGTGGCTCAGGATGGCCCCCACCCCAAATGGTGAGGCATCACAAGTAACAGTCAAGGGGAGTGTCTTGTTATATTGAATTAGCACTGCATCAGAGGTAAGGAGGTCTTTTACTTGCTGGAAGGCATGTTCCTCCCGACATCCCCAAATCCAGGAGGCCCTTTTATCGAGAAGTCTATGAAGGGGCTCTGCAACAGTCGCCTTCTGGGGTAGGAAAATGTTATAAAAGTTAATAAGTCCCAGGAAGGCTTGGAGGTCAGTTTTGTTTTTAGGTCTTGGGGCATTTTTGATAGCTGCCAATTTCTTTTCTGTAGGGTGGATTCCTTGTTTGTCAAGAAGGTAGCCAAGAAACTCCACCCTTTCTGTGCATAGCTGGCACTTTTCCTTCTTAACCTTGAGGCCAGCATCTTTGAACCTTTGTAGGACTGTTCTGAGGCGTTTCTCTAGTTGACTTTTTGTTGGGGCTGCTATTAATACGTCATCAAAATAGGGCACGACCCCTTTTATACCTTGTAATAGTCTCTCCATCAGGCTTTGAAAGATGCCTGGGGCTACGCTTACTCCAAACTGGAGCCTGTTGCATTTGAATGCACCACGATGTGTGACTATAGTTTGCAGTCTCGGAATCAACTGGCAGCTGTTGATACGCTTGGGCCAGATCTAATTTTGTGAATATTCTGCCACCCCCAAGTGAATGCAGGAGATGCTGATAGGCGCTCTGCTGTAGCGCGTGATTGAAGGTGGCCTTGTAGTCACCACAGATTCTCAAGGACCCGTCAGGCTATATGGGGGTGACAATTGGTGTCTCCCATCGGGCGTGGTCAATAGGTTCTAACACGCCTTGTGCAATTAATTTGTCCAGTTGCTCATCAATTTTGGGTTTGAGAGCAAAGGAACTCGGCGTGGCTTTAGGTGAATGGGCGCAATGTCGGGCGAAGATTAAGCGAAATAGGGGACCCCTTGTACTTGCCTAAGCTTTCGCTGAACACTTCTCGGAAGTCGTGGACGAGGGCTGCCTCCCAGTCATCATCTTCAGTATGATGGATGCCAGCCATTCCGATTCCTAATGGCGCAAACCACTGAAGGCCCAATAGACTTGGCCGGTCTCTGTCTACGATGGTGAGTGGTAGAATTGCATTATGTCCCTTGAAAGAGACCTGGAAATGCTGGGTACCTGCGACTGGAATCCGGTTGCCTTGATAATCTTTCAGTATGAGTCTCTGACTGCTAAGGTCTTGGCGTCAGATGTTGGGAATCAGTTGCTTGAGTGTTTTCAGGATACCATGGATAGTGATGACCCAGAGTCGACTTCCATGATGCACGGTTTATTTTCAATGGTGACCTTTACACGGATTTTTTTAGCGTCAAGCGATGAAGCGTGGCCGATGGTGATGGTTTGATGAGCCTCTTCTCATCTGGGTGTGCCGTTAAACCTCCGAGGTCTGCTGTACTGGTTCCACTGGTTGCTAGGGCGGTCCCTCTGTGTGGTGGAGTTGCCATCATTCCTTTTTGGGCTGCTCCCTCTCCGTCTGGGGCTGGAATTTCTTTTGTTTCTGCATACTTTCGCAATATGCCCTCGTTTTTCGCAAAAACGACACATGGCATCTAAGAATCTGCATTCGGATCAAGGATGGTTTCCCCCGCATCTGGTGCATTTGTAGTTGGATTTACGACCCCGCTGGTCCCATTGCTCACATTCTGACCGGAGTCTGTGGATTTCTTCCTCCTCACTGTCTGAGGATGATTCAACATCTTCATGATGGGTGGTCGATGTGTACTTGTTTGAAGGTTTCCCAGCATTGTTGGTGGGTTGGCGGTTGGTTCCGCTGGTTCGGCGCATTCGTGCTGCTGATTTACGAGTGGCTTCAGCTGTGGTGGTGTCTGCTATGGCATCTGCAAGCGAGATGTCTCCCTTGGCTATGATCTTGCTCTGGACAGTTGGATCTCTAAGGCCAAGGACGATTCGGTCTCTCATGGCATCTCACCTTCACGCTGGTCCCTCTGATAGAACTCGTGTCTGCGAATGAGAGTTGGTACTGCTGGGGCATAATGGTTGCGCAGGATGGGAGCAAGGGTGTCCCAATCCATAGTTTTAACTACAGCTGGTTTCGCTGAGGCTTTAGCCATCTTAAAAACGGCTGGTCCACAATGGGTTAGAAAAATGGCTCGTTTCTTGCTGGGCGTGGCATCTTTTAGGTTGTTGGACTCTAGGAACATTTGAAATCTGTCCATATATGAGTCCCAGTCTTCGCTAGCTGGATCGAAGGGGGCGGGTGGTATAGCGCTGCTGGCCATGTTGCCGTCATTGCGCTCTGTCAGCCACGTGCTCCTTCAGCTAGCTCAGTTCTAGTAGACTTCGTTGCCTCCGCATCCCATCCTTGTCGCCAGTGTTAGATCTGGGAGGATGGTTCAAGAACGGAGGCAAGACTCAGATAACAACAACAGCTCTTTATTAGTGACTTCAGATCTGAGCGAAATATCCTAGCCGCAGCAGCCCCTTATATAGGGCTGGCTGTGGCTAGGCAGCCAATGAAAGTGATTTGGGTTTGCTGGTCTTGGCAGGGCCAATCGCGGCAGCCCGTTTACTAGCCAATCGCATCAGTCTGTGGCGACCAATCACGATCTGCTATTTGCGGGCCAATCAGAGTTGCAGGCTTTCGAGCCTGCTAGTCCAGAACAGGTTTCATGGTGGACAGGATCACGCTGGAGCTCCTGAGTGAAAAGGTGAAAAAAAGGGGAGAGATGTTGAGAGTCCCTGGGTTTTATGCCCTCTGTTGGGATTTGAATTTGAACTTGTATTCTGATTGGTTTTCAGACTCCCATGGGGCCATGCAGGGGCATCTCTGTAGGCTGTCCTGAGTCCCAGGCTTGTTGACTCTTGCTGGATGATGATGTAATGAAAGGGCTTTGGGCAATTCTTATTATGGCTCTACTTGAAGGAGGTAGACCTTTGTTATGTAGATTAGACTTGCCCAGACCTCAGTGGCCCATTAGCAAAGGTAGGGGGGGCTGGGTTTCTGCCTCTCTGAATCTCTACTTCACTTTCTACTTCACAATTCTGCCTTTTTAGTATATCCTAAAATATTTCATTTTCCTAGGAGAGAGGGCTGGGTTTTAACTTCCTACATGTCTATCAATTGGTCAGAGTACTGCCCTCTGGAGTTTCAAGATTTACTCTCTGTAAATATAGTATACTTCCTCTATCACAAGGAATTTTTAAAAATGAACAAAAGATTTGCAGCAAATATAAGTCGGAAAGAAGATAACCTTACTTTTTAGAAGGGGTTAATTAAGGTATTAAATATTTTTATACTACTTCCCTTTAAACCAAATCTTGTTATTTTTTGCATCTTTCTTTTACTTTAAAAATGCTCCAACCATTCTAATAGACATTTCCATGGTCATAAACAGAATACTTGTTTTCACTGTGAATTTTCTTTTTTTCTTTTTATTATAATTTTTATTAATTTAAAAATACAAAGATACAACATGATACAAACTTAAAATATAACAAACAAGAATAAAAAGTTAAAATTGCAAAGATAAAAAAGGAAGAAGGGGAAAAATAAAAAGGAAAAGGAAAAAATATAATGAGATGACTTTTCTGTTTATCAAGACAGACATAAACAATTTCAATCATTTATGACTTTATTTCAACTGAGAACTCTTCTTGATATTAATCCTTTCAAATAACATCCCATATGTTTAATTTCTTATCATTTGCCTCTCTCAGAAACACAATCACAAGTTTAATACTTTCCTTCTGTTTTAACGCCATAGCTCTAAAAATGCAAGCCTTCTCTAAAAATACAAACCTTCCAGCCCTTCTTTCCACAATACTCTTTATAAACAAATTTGGAAAACTTTATCATTCAGTCCTGGTCAAGAAAAATCCATTAAAAGCCACTAGATGTGTGTGTGTGTGTGTGTGTGTGTGTGTGTGTGTATTCCTTTTAAGTAGTGCCATAAAGCTGATTTATTCTCATTTTCTCTTTATGTTTTCTCATAACTCCTTCACAATTATAACACTTTTATTTTGTAAAGACCAAGATAAAAAAAAATGTCCAAATTACTTTTGAGTTGAAATCAATCTATCCAAGTAATTGGATAGGAATTCAAATGAATTCAACAAACACAGGAATTATTGTTAAAAATGAAAACAGTGGAATTATGGCTCTTTTCCAGTTAGCTCATAGAAATTCTAGGAAAGAGCAACACACAGTTTGATTTTCTTCTTCACAATCCCTGGACAACAACATAACCAATGCATTTATCTGTGTATTGATTATAAACTCCTATTGCTGTAAGGCACATGCAAACTGCATGCCTCCATTAAGAACAAATAAATCAAAGCAACCCAGGTCTTGCTTTTAGTACCTAGCCTAAATGCTTAACACCAGAGACAGCATGTCCAGAACATATACACCAAAGCTCAAAAAATACAACCCAAGTAGTTTTTGCATTTTACAACTTATGGCCTGAAAACTTCAGCTTTATCATTTAATATCATCAGAGACTATCAAGCGTCAACCATCTCCCCTGATACAATACTTGATATTTCCCACGTCGGTTCAGAGCTCAAAAACAAAGACGGCTCGATTGTCCCATGCCTCTGCAGGTTCATTTGCAAAAATGAATCAAACAAACATAAGTTCATTTTCTCAATGAATTCACTTACAAAGAACAACAACAACCATAAGAACTTTCATCCTCATCCTGATCTAACCTAACAGCAACGTATACAATCCCGTGAGCTATGCTCTGAGCTCAAAAGACTACATGAATTAGGTAATGCTAATCTATACATTGACTACTGTGCAGATTGTATCAAAAGCAAGAACCACAACCTACAGCCCAATAACCATCACCCAAACATCCAACATTAGGGATGCACGTCCCTTTCTTCCTCCAGACCCACTACTTCATATCTTAAATGCAAACTACTCAATGCAAGAAGCTCACAAATAAAATGCAAGAATTCCTCATCTTACTAAGCACAGCCATATTCAACATTATATTTGTCTGTGAGACATGATTGAATGCATCTTTCCTGACTCCATTACCACTTAAGAGAATATCATGTTTATCAGTCTGGTCATGAAATCTGTAGAGGAGGTGCAGTTGCTATATTCTATAAAAAGTCTTTAAATCTAAAAAAGATTCAAATTATACAAGAGCTTGCTCTTCCTGAGATCACTACTGACATGGGCTGCCTCTTGCCCATACCCTCTTATTTTTCTTGGTGACCTCAACTTACCTGTTATAAATTGGACGCTAAATGAATGTACATCCAAACTCATTTACGCAACTCTGTACAATGCTGTTACCACACTGGGACTGGATCAGTTAGTATATAACAACACTAGACTAAACAACTGCCTCGACCTCATCTTCTGCAACAGCTCAAACTCAATTTATGACCTGCAAATACAGGAACCATTTTCAAACAGTGACCATAGCATGATTGACTTTTGTCTAAATTTACACCATCTCAGAGAGGATCATAATGATGGATTCCCAAAATACAATTTTTAAAAAGCCAATTATGAACCCATAGCCGCCGATTTATGATCTCTTGATTGGCACATTCTGTTCTCTGGCTGTAATACTACAGAAGAACATTATAACGCTTTCTTGCTTGAACTCGAAAGAATTATTAAGCTATATGTTCCATTAATAACCCCCAAAATAAAAAAAAACAATTTACCCAAAATAATAAGAAAACTTCAATCTAAAAAAAAATCCTTACGGTATAAAAACAAAGCTAAATACATAACTAACATTAAAAACTGATACAACACCTTATGCCGACAGATAAAGACAGAATGCACCAATTACCACTATAAGTAAGAGAAAAACCTTCTATGTGCAAAATCCACCCACGCCTTCTATAACTTTGTAAAGACCAAACTTAAAGACTCAAAAACCATCCCACCCCTAAAAGGACCAAATGGGAAAGGCTATAGTGATGAAGCCATTAAGGTAAACCTCTTCAACATGTTCTTTAACATGCTTCAACATGGTCTTTGTAAAAGGTAATGGCTCATGCCCCACATTTCCTAATTGTACACAACTATCTGCAATGATATTGACTTTACTGAAGATAAAGTAGAAAATGCACTATGTCACCTACAACCATCTTTATCTATTGGCCCTGATGGCTTATGTGCATATTTCTTTAAAAAGCTCTCCACTGCCATAGCAGAACCCTAAGCAAAATATATGAGATATCATTCAGAACCAGCTCCTTACCAAACCTATGATCTTTACCAACGGTCATCCCTATCTTCAAAAAGGTGACCCCTGCCTGATTGAAAACTACAGACCAATCTCATTGTGTTGTGTCATGTGCACAGTTATGGAATCAATTATTAATCAATGCATTACCTTCCACCTAAAGTCAAACAACCTATTCTCCAACAAACAATTTGGTTTCAGAAAAAAAATTCTCTTGCAATTTGCAACTTCTACACTGCAAAAACATATGGACTACATTACTTGATCAGGGCAAAGCAATAGGCATAATTTATATAGACTTCTGCAAAGCCTTTGATTCAATGGTACATGACAAACTACTATTAAAATTAAAATCTTATGGCATTTCCAGATCTCTTCATAAGTGGATTACTGCCTTCTTGTCAAGCAGGCAACAATTAGTAAAAATAGAAAATGCCTTATCAAACCCTGCACCAATTAACAGCGATGTCCCCTAAGGGAGTGTTCAAGGACCCACACTCTTTACACTCTATATAAATGACCTTTGTGATCACTTATAAGTAACTGCATCCTGTTCACTGATGATGTAAAACTATTCAACACCACCAACAATGCTACTGTCCTTCAAAGCGACCTTGATTATGTGTCTGAATGGTCAAACAGTTGGCAACTCCAAATCTTGACCAACAAATGCTCTGTCCTGCATACTGGTAAAAAAAATAATCAATAACCAAATACAAGCAAGGCGGATATTGACGTTGATGACCCTCACTCTGTCAAAGACCTTGGAGTTCTCATATCGAATGACCTAAGTGCCAGAGCTCACTGCAACATCATTGCAAAACATTGCAAAAAAAGGCTTTAAGAGTTGTAAATCTAATCTTATGAAGCTTCTCCTCTGGTAATAATGATTACTAGGGCATGCATAACCTTTGCTAGACCAATACTTGAATACAGCTCTGCTGTCTGGAATCCGCACTGTGTATCAGACATTAATACAATTGAGCGAGTCTAGAATATTTTATAAGAAGAGTACTACACTCCTCTGTTTGCAACAGAATAACCTATACCACCAGACTTGAGATTCTAGGCTTAGACAACCTTCACAAATCCTAAACATAACTAGGAAATGGCAAAGACTTCCAGTCTGCAGCTGTTTATATAATGTTGTTTTCAAACTGAATGTTACTGGATTTACAATGATTAAATAAAGATGTTCATGTGTTTTAATATCCTTTTAGTATCTTGTGTGTTTCTATGGTAAATATATGCCATATATATAGTCCCGTATTATATGAAATCTCATACATTTTTTGTATTTGTTCTGACTGTCTCAGAACAAATGTTGCTACGCTGTTTCCTGGGAAGTGTTAAAATAGAACAAATAATACTATTTTAAAAGAGGTTTGACCTATATAAAACCCCTTTGTAACTTTGTCTATTGATTTCAATGTAGTTATTCATGTAATTATTGTAAGATTTAGCACAAAGTCTTTGGAACCTTGGAACAGAATTAGCAGAAAACATGGAGCTTCTTATTCAATTGCATTTTCCACTCATTATACCATTGATAGAAAGAGAGGAGAGTGATTAAATAAATGAACTGGCTATTGTGGAAAGGGTTTGTTTTGTATTAAAAATCAGCAAAAATATTTGTCATTATGATACTATGTGTGCATGGTGTGAAAGTGCCACCATAAAACTCCACCAGGCAAAAAGTATCAGAAAATTCAAGACACCTCCAGAATCAAGTTTCTCTCTCAAGACTGAATTATAATCATTTTCCTACATGAAAGAAAAATAGGATGAAAACAAACATTCTGCAATCCAATTAATATGAAAATGAAACACAATTTTTGGCTCCGTGATCCTAGTAATAAAAAATAAGCTTGACTCCATTAACATAAATTTCTCCTGAATTTTAGAATCCATCAAGACATATCATTATCAGGCCTGTTCTGACTCAGACACTTTGAAGTGAAATGTTATTTTACTAAAGTCAAGCAGTTACAGAGAAAGCAAAGCTGGATCTGAGTATTCCTGTGTAAAGTTTGCGGTTTTTCTTCTTCCTCTGGCCCTCCTCCTTGACCAGTCCATCAGTATCCAATAACATTTCTTTTTTTAATGTTTTGGGAACGCTTTAAAGGTTGGTGCCTCTCTGGTGTAGTTTAGCATACTGTTCCCAGGCTTTGTCCTTGATCCACTGGTTTAGGCTGGATTAATACCTCTGGTTCCTGTCAACCTGATACCCCCACTCCCATTCTATACACATTCCCAAGCTCAACTCTTATTTCCCCAGTTGCCTTCCCCTACTTCATTTTTTATGGCCTGATGATGCCTGAGAAGCAAAGGATGCTGAAGATGGCAGGTCTGATATTCTTCCTCCTCGCCCCTTGAAAATGATGTTAGTCCTGTAGAAAAGGAGACAAAAAGGGAGAAACAGTTGGAGTTCAATTGGGTTTATCTGGATATTAGTTATAGAATTTGTGAAGATGTTTGGATCTCACACATATTAGGCATCCACCCTTTCTGTCTTTGAGGAAGGGACATCCTTCCATGCAATTAGATATTAGACTTGGTGGTGATTTCATTGCAGGACACAAGGGAGAGGTGATTGTCATATAAACTACAATGAAAGACTAGGTAGACATGCCTGAGTTTTTTTGGTAGGTCCAATTGAACTGTTACCAGAAAGGGCCAATGTATTTAAAACCTATTTTTTCAGACTGCAGATATTTGCTACAGAGGTAGACTTTATTGCCTATGTTAAAATCTTTCAATCTGGACCATTTTTTGTTGGCATACTTTTAATGGGTTTCTTGTGCTTTGCTTTCAAGTGGTGTAATACATTCCGCTAGTAATGTAGTTTGTGACTTGGCCTGGAGTAATTCAGGCATGGCTACAAAGTCCCACCCCATGGAGACTTTAAAAGGAATGAAGCCAGGGCTACTATGTACTGCATTATTATAGGTTACCTCTACAAAGGGAAGGAGCTCAGTCCAGTTGCCCTGTTGATAGTTGATGTAGTTGAGGTTACTTGAACTCCATGATCTGAAATGATGTGCTCTGGGGCCTCATGGAGTCTATACACATGTTGCATGAAAAGCTTGGCTAAGGAGCATGCTGAGGGCATTTTAACACATGGCACAAAATGTACTTGTTTGGAGAAAAGGTCAGTTATCACACAACCCATTGTGTTCCCTGAACTTTCTAGTAGTTCTACTGTAAAGTCCATAGATATTTTTTTCCAGGGCACTTGGGTTTTTGCCACTTGTTGAAGGAGACCTGGGGTTTTCCCTGGATGTCTCTTTGCCACTGAGCATGTAGGCAGCTAGCCACGTATGCCTCATTGTCCTTTTTCAGTGGTGGTCACTAGTATTGGCATTTTACAAGGTGTAGGGGTTTTTCAAAACCAAAGTCTTCAAATCATGGCTTTTCTGAAGGACCACAATTTGTTAGCTTTCCAGGATGTACAGCTTAGTACCCACCCAAACTAAGCCATCTTGCAAGATACAGTTGCGTTTGTGAGTTTTAAACCACTCATTTTTCTCTAATGCTGTTTTTAGTGTTGCAAATAATTTGGCAATTACGGGGTGGTTTTCCTCCATGCCTTCATGATGGTGGGAGCTTCTAGTTGTTGGGAGGAAATGACCACCCTAATGACTTCAACTTTAGAGCTGTTATATTGGGATAGTTTCCAAAGGGCTTCCCACCTAGGAGATATTGTAGTGTGAAGTTGAAGCAGTTGAAATACTGAGCCCAATGAACCAGTTTTGGGGACAGCCTCCTAGGAGTTTTTAAGGCTTCTAAATTTTTATGGACTATTCACACCTCGAAGGGGTTTTTACTCCCTTCTAAAAAGTGCTTCCAGCTTAAGAGTGCCCAGCATACTGCATGTGCTTCTTTTCCCCAAACTGCCCACCTCCTCTTTCATGTTGCCATCAGTCTAAAGGTTCATTTCTCTGGTAATTAATTGTTCCTTGCTGGTTTCAGTCTTCTTCTTGCTTCAGTTAAGGTTTTTCATTTTGTTGTTTGAGTATCATAGACTTGTCTCTAGACCCTTTTGCCCCTCCTCTAGATTCTTAACTTTTTTCTCAAGTGATTCAATTAGTTTACATTTAGCTTTGTAGATATAATTGGGGTCTTCCATGGGTATGAATACATGTATGGCACACATTTTTCAAATCAGAACAGTGTGAGTCTTTTTTCTGCAAGGCTGTGTATTTTTCCATGACTATGTTTTTCTTCTTGTAAATGCTGTGGTAAATGTTCTCAGTGGTTTCTTTTTAATTTAAACTTGGTTTAATTTTAAAAAATTATCAGGCTTGCAATTATTATAAAAGTGTATAGAAAAACTATACTTTTTTAAAAATTGTAACAATTGTAAATTCTTAATTGCTCCTAGTAGCATGGTCTGTGTGGGACAACTGTGTGTCACCAAAAAAAGAAGAATGGAGGAAGCACTTACCCTTAAAGGATCTATGAATAATTAACCGATGAGATAGGACTGTTAATACTGTAGACCAAAGATATATTTTTGTTAAATTTTGGTGATTGTAAATCTTAGATTATGGGTATATTTTTACAGATACAATACCAGAGAATTGAAGGAGATACACCTGGGGGTGTGAGAAATAGTCTTTCTCTGTGTAGATATAACCTTTTTATCTTTCCCCCCTTGACAAGCTCCTTGCTGAATATTAGAGCTGACAAGTATATTGAATATGTCTAATATAGGAAAGAAAGTGGCATCTACACTCTCATCAGCAACATCAGCAGCAGCATCAAGCCCATCCAATCAAAGATTGATAGAAAGTATGATAGTCTGGAGAAAAAAGTTCCCTTCAGAGCATGCAAGCAATGCTACTATAGACCCAAGAAGCTGTGAACAAAAGTCAGGAAGTATGTCAAAAAACCACGATGAGATTAAGAATGAAATGAGAGAGATAAAGGGAGATATACAGAAGATGGATGGAAAGATAGGGAATTTTCAGCAAATGATAGTGAAGAATGAACAGAGGATACAGAAAATAAAAAATAAAGGCTGATCAAACAGAAAAAAAATGGAGGAAATGGACCAAAAGCTATCACAGGCTAATAAAGAATTAGAAGAGATAGTAATTTTTCTAGAGATGGAAATGGCAGCCCACTATTTGAGATTTCAGAATATTATGGAAGTGAAAGAGGAAGATCTGGCTGACATGATGACAGATCTGCTAGCTGGAACACTACAGAAGTATAAACAAGACATACAAAGGGAAATAGATGAAATATTTAGAATCCATATGAATTACGCAAGAAGACATAAACTACCAAAAGAGATGCCATGAGATTTACTAAAAAGTCATTGAGAGATGAAATATATAGGGGGTTACCCATTAAGGAACACGTACATGAATTCAGAAGAGTCATGGAAAAGCTACCCCCCTTGCCAGAACGACTATTAGTTCACTTTTTCAGAATGAGCCTGGACAAGCAAATTGCCCAAGTCGCCTATTGGGACATTCCAAACCAACTCTCTGAGTGGTTTCACATGACCATGAAAGTTGACTGTGGATTTCATGCAAATGACATGTGAAAACAACCAGATTCCAAGGAGAGAGGCCAACCAGACTGGAGTCCATCCAGTCAACAAGAGATTGCAGCAGCATAGCCAGCCCTAAAATCAACCCTCCCATGAAGTCAGTTGAAATGCTACAGATGCAAGGCATGGGCCACATTGCCTTGGCATGTGCAACCCCAGCTCCAAAAACAAAATCAGCGTTTGACCGGAATGAGCCACAGGAGTGCCGTTGACACGTCCTGAAAAGCTCTGCAGGCCGTAGAAAGTACCTTCTAACCCAGTCAAAGAGGGGGGAACTCCAGCCAATGATGTCCAATTGCTGGATCCTTATGACAGTGAGGACAATAGTGAAGATGATCTTATGGTGAGTGGACCAGTCCACTCCTTTGTACTTCCTATATGCATCACAGCCCAAAGACAGGGACCTAGGGCACTTTTCAAGCCCTAATAGACTCAAGCTCTGCTAGATGCCTGATTAATCTAGCCACAGTCCTGAAACTGGGGATTAGAGCAAAGAGACTGGCCCACCCGATCAGATTCGAACAGGTCGATGGGTCACTATTGGGGGGAGCCTATGCCACCCATCTGACTGAAGCTCGAGCTAGTGGACCACTGAGAAATAATTCAGTTCATAATAGCCTCTAAAATGACAGGTGCGGTCATACTGGGGCTCTCTTGGCTAGACAAATGGGGCCCAATGATCTGATGGGAAGGGGGTGCCCAGAGGCTGATGATAGCTGGGGGACCCAAACCCATCCCCTACCAGCAAATAGAAGCATCACCCACATGGGAAACCTCCTCAAAGGCCCCTCCAGAACTATTGGCAGCCGCTGCTGGCAAAACCTCAGAGGTTGAACAGATCCCCAAAGAATATCAGGACCATGTCGATGTGTTCAGAAAGGCTGAGTGCAACGCCTTACCCCCCCACTGTGAGATACACTGCACTATCAAAATAATCTCTGGGGGAAAACTACACAAACCCAAACATTTCCCATGACACCCTGGGAAATGCAAGAAATGCACAAATACATCGACAAAAATTTAGCAAGGGGGTTCATCAAGCCAGCCAAACCATGGGTCACAGTCACAGTCCTGTTCAAAAAAAAAAAAAAAAAAGATGGAACTATGAGATTATGCATTGATTTTAGGGGTATAAACTGTGTGTATATGTACACAACCTATATCCCCTCCCTCTCATGAAGGACATGCTATCTCACCTAGCCAATGGAAAAGTCTTTACCAAATTAGACCTTAGAGAAACATACTACCAAGTCCGCATCAGGGAGGGAGATTAATGGAAAATAGCATTCAACTGCCCCCTAGAGAGCTTCCAGTTCAAGGTAATGCTATTCGGACTGTAGGGGGCTCCGGCGGTGTTTATGCAGTTAATGAACAAGGTGCTGCACAAGCACATCCTCATTTACACCAAGACCATAGAAGACCACATAGCCCTGGTCCACCAGGTCCTGGAAAAACTTCTGGCAGCAAACCTGTACGTCAAGATGTCAAAAGAGAATTTAACCATGAATGGTTAGACTACCTGGGCTATCAAGTGTCAAATGAGGGCATAGAGATGGACCCAAAGAACTTTTACAGGCAATTCATCCCTTCCTTCATGAGAACTGCCAAACCCATGACAGACCTCCTTAAAATGGGAGGCCCAGAGGTGAAGCCCCATCCAGGACAACCCCTGCAGTGGAATCTAACTTGCCAAAAGGCATTCAAAACACTAAAAGGACTTTTTGCAAAGGAAGCGGTGCTGAAGCATCCAGACCCTGAACAACCTTTCGTCATCCAAGCAGACACCAGCGACATGGCAGTGGGAACAGTGCTACTCCAAAGAAATAATCAAGGAAAATTACAGCCCTCCACCCACACCTCCTGTAAACTCACAGAAAGAAGATGGGCTGCATGGGAAAAAGAAGCTTTTGTGGTAAGATCGGTACTACTAACCTGGCACCACCTACTAGAAGGGGAGAGAAACTGTTTGAAGTCTGGACTGACCATAAAAATCTGGAGGCCCTTAGGACCCCATGGAAATTATCACCCAAACTAGTCTGCTGGGCCCAATATTTCAACCAATTCAACTTTGCGCTGAAGCACATCCCGGGGGAAACAATTTCCTAGCTGATGCCCTCTCCCACATTTTAAAAATCCACATGACTAGGGATTTATATTGGGAATATATCTCTCAATTCATTGATCATGAATCCCTAGCAAACATAGCACTCTAAGGAAGATATTTTGCTCTAAAGTTTACAGGATTGTAACTGTGCCTGGAGCTGCAATAGGATACTGCAGATTCTATTCACCTACAATTATCATTCTACTTTTTTTGTGGATTATAAATTGTCAGAGACTACAATATTTTTAAAACAAGTAATACCGCAGACTACTTATTTTAATATTAGATTTAACTAATATTGTCAGTAATATTGCAGACTACTATTTTTGTATAATTTTTACAATAAGTACAAACTGATATTTCATTTTTTGAGATGCAATTTTTTCTTTCAGTTGAGATTTTGTTTTTCCTTTCATCTTTTATTCATCTGTTATTTTTAAAATACATCTGTGGATTACAAACTATATTAAGAGAGCAACTTTAACATTAGCCACTGGAGGGACCAAATGGAGAACTCAGAACTCCTAGAACTAAGATGAAATTTCCTAACAGTGTAAACAATTAACCAGTGGAATAGCTTGCCTTCAAAAATTGCTGCTTCATCACTAGAGGTTTTTAAGAAGAGATTGGACAGCCATTTTTCCAGAATAATATAAGTCCCTTCTAACTCCAATATTCTGTTATTCTAAAGGACTAACATTTAAGAATATAAATTTCAGTTTCAGGGAATTCTTTTAATACTGTATGCTGAAAAGCTAAGAGGAGACTGACTGCCTACTCAATTGGCGGCTCAGATGAGAGGTGGCCAGGTGGCCCAACCATGTTGGTGGGCTGGTGGCCTCGTGAGAGGCAGCCCAGCAATCCAGCTGAAAGATTGCCTGGCAGCCCAGTTAAGAAATGACCCTATGGCCTAGCTGATAGGTGGGGAGGCAGCCCAGTGGCTCACCTAGTGCAGCCCACCTGAGAGGCTACCCAGTGGCCCACTGGCCCAGAAACCCAGCTCAGCAATCTGGAGGCATGGAGATTCTAGGAGAGATACTGAGGCAGCCAGAGGCCAGCTAAGTGGAGACAACACAGTGTAAACAGGAGCCAGCTGAGCAGCACTGGGACAAAGCTGGGTCACAGCAGACCAGCAGCTGAGAGTAGCATAGTGGACCAGCTAAGCAGCAACTGTGCAGAACTATGTGGCAACAGAATGGAGTGTCCAAAGCAGCACATCATACCTGGAAAACCCTGGCAATAGCTAGGCAACAAAGGTCAAGAAGGCAGGGAGGAAAGGGATCAATACAAAACACTTCTAAAAGGCAGGAAATGGGTAAATTTTCAAGGCAGAGGGTAGAGGATTAAGACCAAAGCACATAGAAAGCAGCCAGAGATTTTCTGCAAAAATAAATGTATATCAGAGGGCATACTATTATATGTGTTTACATTTTTAAATTAATTCTTAGAATTATAAAATTTTTAATTAGATTTTTTTTTCTAAATCCATGGTTAAACTTTTTTCATTTTGAACATTTATAAATTTTTAAAGTTTTAAGCCTTAAATAAACTAGCAAAAGAGTAACTGAAAAAGACACTGACATTGTTGGAATTTGTAAAATATGTTCTATGAATGTGCTTACACCCATAGAGCACCCAAATTACACATGTATCAAATGTAAAACATGGTAAATTAATTTCTAGAATAAAATATAAAGGGTCTAGAGGAAACTCTAGCCACTCTGAAACTCAACCTAAGACTATATTCATATTGAACATAATAAGGAACAAACAACTTCTAAAATAAATTGCCCTGTATATATATCTTTAGAGGAAGACTGATGGAAACAAGTCACTCGTAGAAGAAAGCAGCACCCAAGAAAAGTTGCTTTGCTCTCTAGTCCAGCGCCTTTGGAGCGGAGCAATCAATTTCATAACCTCCCCCTGGAAGAAAGCATGCAGACACTGGAAAAGAAGCATCATCAAGTGTCTCTACAAAAGAGGCATCATCAAGTGCCGCTATGAAAGGAAGAAGGGTAGCTCGGACTTCCCTAGGGGAAAAAAAAGTGAGTATTGATGATAGGAGATTCAATTCTCCAAGGAACAGAAGCAGCCATCTGTAGAGCAGATTTAGGGACATAGGTTGTCTCCCTGGAGTAAAAATAAAAAAATGTGGCTGAGAACCTTCAAAAATAAGCCCGCAAATTACTTCCCCTTCCTTCTCCTTCACATAGGTACAAACAACATAACAATGAACCTGTAAAAATATTGAGAAATTACAAGCAGCTACACAAGAAAGTTAGGTACTTAGGAGTACAAGTGCTGTTTTCATCTGTATTTCCAATAGATCAAAATCCAATAAGGGAACAAAGAATTTTAGGAATGACCCACTGGCTTAAGAGTTGGTGGCAATAAGACAACTTTGATTCCTAAACCGTCGTTTGCATTGCCATTGACAAGGGATGGGCTGCATCTCACAAGAACTGGGAAGAATATATTTGGAAAACAATTGGCTCAACTTATCATAAAGGCTTTAAACTAAAATTGAGGGGGGAGGGTGACCAATCCTTAGGATCTTTAGGACTTATTCCTAAGCATAAATCCCAAGACAACCAATCAAACAATTACCAGTAGGTAGGGAATGATGGGGAGGAACTGAGAAATAAAGTAGGAGATACAGGAAGAATATTGAGGTCAGCCATAAGTCAAATGTCAATGCACAAATATTCAAAGTTTGAGGAACAAACAAGGCAAACTTGAAGTACTAGTACATGAGGTGTGTGAAGTGTGATATAATTGTCATTACTGAAACTTGTTGGAATGAAACTCATGACTAGAATGTAGATAGAACCTAATGGTAAAGACTGCAACGACGACACCATTAAAGCCAACATCTTTAACACATTTTTTGGCTCAGTATTTGTAAACAGCAATGGATCATGCCCAGTATTTCCTAGCCGAACCACAGATAACTACAATGATCTAATACATATCGATTTTACAGAAGACAATGTTGAAAAAGCACTTCACAATCTAAAACCATCTCTATCTATTGGACCGGATGGAATATGTGCCTACTTCTTAAAAAAGCTACCCACTGCCATAGCTAAACCTCTAAGCATAATCTTTGAAAAATCTTTCAGGACCAGTTCCTTGCCTAACCTATGGTCACAAGCCACAGTCATCCCCATCTTCAAAAAGGGAGACCCCAGCCTAGTTGAAAATTACAGACCAATCTCCTTATGCTGCGTCACCTGTAAAGTCATGGAATCAATTATTAACCAATCCATCATCCTCCACTTAGAGACAAACAACCTACTTTCCAATAAACAATTTGGTTTCAGAAAAAAACTATCCTGTAATCTGCAACTCTTACACTGCAAAAACATATGGACTACACAACTTGATCAGGGCAAAACAATAGATGCAATCTACATAGACTTCTGTAAAGCCTTTGATTCAGTGGTACACGACAAACTACTACTAAAAATAAAATCCTATGGTATCTCTGGACAACTGCATAACTGGATAGAAGCATTCCTGTCAAACAGACATCAAATGGTCAAAATTGGGAGCGTCCTATCAAATTCTGTACCTGTCAATAGTGGTGTCCCCCAAGGCAGTGTTCTAGGACCAACTCTCTTCATACTCTACATAAATGACTTCTGTGATCATATTAAGAGCAACTGCGTTCTTTTCGCTGATGATGTAAAGCTGTTCAATACCACAGACAATACTGCTACCCTTCAAAAAGATCTTGACTATGTATCAGAATGGTCAAACAAATGGCAACTTCAAATCTCAACAAATAAATGCTCTGTCTTACATATTGGCAAAAAAATCAGAAAATAAAATACAAGCTGAATAGTCAAGATCTTGTTGATGATCCAAGCTCTGTAAAGGACCTTGGAATACTCACCTCTAATGATCTAAGTGCTAGAGCCCACTGCAACTACATAGCCAAAAAGGCATTAAGAGTTGTTAACCTAATCCTATGTAGCTTTTTCTCTGGTAATATCACACTACTAACTAGAGCATACAAAACATTTGTTAGACCAATACTCGAATACAGCTCATCAGTCTGGAACCCACATTACGTATCTGATATTAGCACAATTGAGAAAGTCCAGAAATATTTCACAAGAAGAGTTCTCCACTCCTCTACTCATTGTAGAATACCTTATGCCACCAGACTTGAAATTCTATACCTAGAAAACCTTGAATTACGCCGTCTTCAGTCTGATTTAAGCATGGTATATAAAATCATACATTGCAATGTCCTACCTGTCAATGAATACTTCAGCTTCAACCATAACAACACAAGAGCACACAACAGATACAAACTCAAGGTTAACCGCACCAAGCTTGATTGCAGGAAATACGACTTCAGCAACAGAGTGATCAATGTCTGGAATACTCTACCCGACTCTGTAGTTTCTTCCCCAAACCCCAAAAACTTTAACCTTAGATGTCTACTATTGACCTCACCCCTTTCCTAAGAGGTCTCTAGGGGGCGTGCATAAGCGCACCAACATACCTACCATCCCTGTCCTATTGTTTCTTCTATTTTTCTTTTATTTTTCTTATATGTACCCATTTTATGTATTCATAATACATGTATTACACATAATACATGTATACACTTATACTTATTATCTTGTAAACCATTGACAAATCAAATAAAATAAATAAAAAATAAAATAAAATGTAAGATACAAGCTGTTCAAAAGAAACAGACCTGTTACATTATATGTAAGAGATCATTACATCTCTATAGAAATGCACAAAGCCAAGAAAGCCTCCTAGAATGCTTATGGGTCAATATAAAAGGAAAAAAAGAATGACATTGCCATAGATGTATATTATAGACCACTTAAACCAAGCCAAAGAAATAGAGGGCATTTTTACTAACCAATTAGCAAATGTAGGTAGAACATACTACATTAGTAAAGGAGGACTTTAACTAACCTGACATCAAGTTGGAGATATAGGCTCCTGACCAACCTAGCTGACAACTTTGTCATCCAAATGGTACAGGAGGGAACTAGAGTGAAAGATATATTAGACCTAATTCTTGCTAACAGACAAGCAGTGATAGAGGTGGTTGAAGTTGCCATATCATATTGGAATTCAATATAATGCAATAAAACAAGCAATAAAGCATAATTAAATCAGTATTTTAGACTTTAAAAGCTGATTTTAATAAACTTAGAGAGAGCTTGGAAATGATTCCACAAATAAAAAGCTTAAAGAGAAACAACTCAAGAAACTTGGGAAACTTTGAAAAATACAGTTATAAAAGCCCAGTCCAGCACTATACCACTGAGAAAGAAAACAAGAAATCCAAGAAAAAAACCACCATGGTTACAAAAAGAATTCTCTAATAAACTGAACGAAAAAATTGATAAGATCAAAAACTAGAAAGAGGAAGTAATAACTAAGGTAGAATTTTAACAAATAACCCAAATTTGTAAAGATGACATTAGGAAAGCTAAGGCTCAAAATGAAGTAAGACTTGCAACAAATGTAAAAAAATAATTTTAAAAAGTTTCTTTCAATGCATAAAAAACAAGAAAAAAGTCAAGGAAACAATTGATCCACTAATAATCCACTAAGATGACATGGTGGATAGCAAGGAGAAAGTAGAGTTGCTTAATTCATTCTTTGAATTGGTCTTCATGCAAAAAGAAAAAAAATACCCGAAACTATCAAAAACTGAACTGTAAAATACATATTAAGAATACAAACTAAAATAGGCAAGAAAATGGTAAGAGAATACCTGTCCATTCTAGATGAATTAAATAATCAGGTCCTCATGGATTACGTCCCAGAGTTCTGAAAGGGCTGGCAGATGTGAATTTGGATCATGGAGCCATATCTTTCAAAAATTCTGCAGCATTGGGGAATTACCAGAGGACTGTAAAAGAGCAGATATGGGTCTCATCTTCAAAAAAAAAAGGGGGGGAATGGTTTCTAGGGAAACTATAGACCAATCAGCCAGACATTAATACCTGAGATGATTCTGGAAAACATAATCAAAGAACAGATCTGTGAACACCTTTGTAACTGTCTGACAAACTGAATTCAACATGTAATCCTTAATAGAACTATAACTACATGGGGAAAAGTAAATTTTTTATTATTTGACCTTGGCTTACTGTAGCTTCTCACACAGCTCAGCTAGGCTACCATCTCTTCCTTACATTCCACCCCTCCCCTATCCCCACCCTCCTTTGCTAAGGTCAGGCTGTCAGCTCATGAAGTTGGATAGGTAAGATGCAGCCATGACAACTAGATGCAAAGCTGATGTCAGGATAGATAGTCCCCCATTACTATTGGAGTGTTCATATTCATTTATTTGATTTGTCAATTGCTCCCAAGATAATAGGTAAAAGTGTAAACATGAGTAAGACTACAGGAAATAGGTATGAATAAATGGGGACAATAGGACAGGATTGGTAGGCCCTGTTATTTCCTACATACTTTAATTAATAGACTGATAAACAAAATCACTTGAATGTATTTGAGTCAATATAAAAGGCAGGGGAGTGGATGACATTACCATAGGTATATGTTACAGGCCACCCAACTAAACAGAGGAAATAGATGAGTTCCTCTGTTCGATTGGGTGGCCTGTAGCATACATCTATGGCAATGTCATTCTTCCTTCCCCCCTTTTATATTGACTCAAATGCATTCAAGATAGTTTTCCCATTGTTTTGTTGTATTTCTGTAGAGATATAGTTATTTTTATATATAGTGCAACCAACTCCTCTTTTATTAAGTCTGGTTTTAAAAACAATTTAAATCCCTCTAACTCAGGGGTAGTCAACCTTTTTATACCTACTGCCCTCTTTTGTATCTCTGTTAGTAGTAAAATTTTCTTTAACTGCCCACCGGTTCCATAGTGATAGTGATTTATAAAGTAGGAGACAAAACCCCTACCGCCCACCATGAAAGCTGGAACGCCCACTAGTGAGTGGTAGGGATCAGGTTGACTACCACTGCTCTAACTGTATATTCTGTTCATGGATATGATTTAAATCAAAGACCTGAAAGATCCAGAAAATTATGTAAAGGAAGCTGTCAACTTACAACAGCTCATTTAGTAACCATTCAAAGTTACAACGGCACTGAAAAAAGTGATTTATGTCTTATTGTCACAGTTATGACCTTTGCAACATACTCATTATCAAATAATCAAAATTCAGATGCTTGGCAACTGGTTCATATGTATGACCATTGCTGTTTCTTAAGGTCATAGATCCCCTTCTGACAAGCAAAGTCCATGAGAAGCCAGATTCACTTAACAACTGGGTTACTAATTTATCAACTATAATTATTCACTTAACAACTGAGGCAAGAAAGATCATTAAAACATGTCTCACTTAACAACAGAAATCTTAGACTCAATTGTGGTCATAAGTCGAGGACTACCTGTAATTGATTTTTAAGTAATTCTGAAGATTTGTGTTAATATGTAAAAATGCTCTGTGAATTAGATGGATTGTATCTAAATTTGACAATAAATGAACATTAAACCAATCAATTAAGAATACTATTGATAGTAAAGTTACAGTCTTGAATAAATCATTATATAAAACACAGGGCGTTACTTCATGCCAAAGCATAATTTATGAATTTAGTCTTTCAAATATTGTTGAACTTAATACATTTTAAAAAGTGCTGCAGGAGTTTATTTTATTTTAAATTGATCTGTGAAAAATGGGATCAAAGTGATATGCACCACATCTTTGGTATTAGTAAGCTTTGTTAGGTGGTTCAATCTCAAATGAACATTCAACAGGAATGTTTTCTAATGACTTGGCACTGGAAATGGAGATGATGATGATGATGATGATGATGATGATGATTTATGATGCCCTGGGTTCATTCCCAGGCATCTCCACTAACCCCCCACAGGGTGCCGCCTTGACTTGGAGCGGGGCTTAACTGCTCCAATGAAGCTGAGAGCTGTGCTGGCAGTAGTGCAAACTACCAGCAGGTCCAACCATGTCAGAGAGGTCTCAGCTGAGGAGTAGAACTGAGTGCACCTAACAACCCATGCAATGAATCATGGTGAAACACAACTGAACGAAGCCTATAATGGCTCAGTCATTGCCCGGGTTAACAAGGACTGCGTCGGGTGTTGGGGAACCTGGACATGCATTGACGGGCCATGGGCCCCGTGGTTGAGCAACCAGGACATGGGACTACAGGGCTACTGGAAACTGAACAATCTCAGAAGCAGCAGAAATACACCATGTTAGAGAACTGCACTGTAATGAAGTGCTATTATTAATATTAATATTTAATCTTTAGTAAGATTCACAGCCTTTGGGGCTGGTTGGTAGCTCAACAGCTCAAGTCCTAACCAAGGACCTAGAAACTGTTCAGATAGCATCAGAGGATATAAGCTGTTCCAAGTAGGGTGGATTTTTGTAGAATCAGGGTACTCAAGTCTGATAAATTCAGGATTTCCAAATAGCGAGGCAGCCCTTTAGGTATTGCTCCAAAGGCTCCAATTACAATTGGGATAATACACAATTTATTTTTCCAAAGTCGCTCACCTTCAATTTGTAAGTCCCAATATTTTGTGATTTTTTTCTTGCTACATGTCTACAATTAGTGCATCACCAGGTATTGCAATGTCAATGAACCAAATCCTTTTCTTCTCAACTATTGTTATGTCAGGCCAAATGCCTGTCTATCTGAATTCTGAAGCCCCACAAGATCTTGACTTTTTCATTTTCCAGAACCTTCTCAACCTGATGTTCCCAGTAGTTGTTACTATACTCAAATCCAAACTTTTGGCATAGTTTCCAGCAGTGGTGGGATTCCATTTTTTTTACTACCAGTTGTGTGGGTGTGGCTTGGTGGGTGTGGCATGGCTTGGTGGGTGTAGTTTGGTATGTGTGGCAGGGAAAGGATACTGTAAAATCTCCATTCCCACCCTACTCCTGGGGGAAGGTTACCACTGGTTCTCCAAACTACTCAAAATTTTCACTACTGGTTCTCCAGAACTGGTCAGAACCTGCTGTATACCACCTTTGGTTTCCACTGAATGATTTTAGCACTCAGTTATGGCATTCTAAGTAGTCAGGTTGTGAAATTATGCTGCATCCACTGATTAAATGGTCAACTGTTTCATCTTTCTCATTACAGAGGTGCCATTTGCTGTTGGTGGTGACATGCTGAATCTTTGCCTTCATGCAATTCCAAGTAAGCTTTTGGTCAGCTTTGCCTTCAATACTTTTCAGGTATTGGCCATGCATAGCTTTGCTTTTCCAATTTTCAATTTGCTTCTGAATTACTTCTTTTTTATATTCAGCTTTTGACTTGGTTGTCTTCAAAAGGCCTCCTTTATGTACTTCTTTAATCATTGGCTTTTCACTTTTCTGGATGTAGTTATTCAAGCCGTGTCTTTCTTCTTCTACAGTCTGCTTTATTTGTAGGAGACCACAACCACCCTCTGCTCTCGGTAGATATAATCGATCAACATCACTTTTAGGATGCAAAGCATGATAATTCATAGTCATAAGCTTCCTTGTTTTTCTGTCCAAATTGTCCAGCTCCATCTCGGTCAGTCAATTATTCCTGCAGAGTATCGAAACACAGGTATAGCCCAGGTATTTATTGCTTTTATCATGTTTCTACCACACAATTTGGACTTTAAAATCTTGTGAATTCTTCGAAAGTACTTGGCTGAAGTTGATTCCTTGATTTTATTATGCATTAAATCAGAGGCTTCTAAAATCCCTAAGTACTTGTAGCCTGCTTCTGGTTTCATTGCCTTTATCATTTCTTCATTGTCAAGTTCTATTCCATCATCTTCTATGACCTTGCCTGCTTTGATTGCCATTGTTGCACATTTGTCAATTCCAAAGTGCATGCCGATGTCCTGGCTAAATTCTTTTGTACTTTCAATTAGTGAATTCAGTTCAGTTTTTGTTTTACCAAACAGCTTAAAATCATCCATTTACAACAAATGCGAAATTTTCAATCCTTTCTTTGCAAGTTCATATCCACAGTTCACCTTCTTTAAAATGGTTATCAGTGGTAGCATTGACAGAATAAATAGTAGGGGTGAAAGGGAGTCACCCTGGAAGATGCCTCGTTTAATTTCAACTTCACCCAGTTCTTCTCCATTAGCCATAAACTTTGTTTTCCAGAGGTTCATTGAAATTTCCATGAATTTTCGAATGTTGCTGCTGATGCCGAAGATTTCCAGGCATTTCTTAATCCAGTTGTGGGGTACTGAATCAAACACTTTCTTGTAGTCTATCCAAGCCATGAACAGATTGGTTCAACTTTTCTTTGAATTCTTCAGTATTAGCTTGTCAATCAGCAGCTGCTCTTTTGTTTGAGTTTTGCAGCACCCTTTCTGTTCTACTGGGAGCAGATCTTTCCTTTTCAAGTATCCATAAATTTGATTTGCAATTATACCATTAAAAAGTTTATAGCTGGTTGGCAAGCAGGTAATTGGTTGATAATTTCCTGGATCATTTCCTTTGTTTTTCTCTTTCTGAATTAAAAAAGTATTTTCAATTGTTAGCCATTCATCATTTTCAGGCATTTCTATGATTCATTTGGACAGCAGGTCTTTCATGTAAGCTTGTTAGTGCCTTCAGCCAAAAGCCATTCAGCTCATCTGATCCAGGTGCATTAATATTATTATTATTATTAGTCAATTTTAAGTTTCTGGATGTTACCATAAAAGAGGGCCTGACCTGGGGTGTTCACATTGCAGCACTGGTCAAAAGGGCCCGGCAGAGATTATATTATCTGAGACTTCTCAGAAAACAACAACTGAATGAAAAACTTCTGGTAACCTTCTGCCACTGCACCACAGAGAGTATCTTAACTTACTGCGTCTCTGTGTGGTTTGCCAATTGCACAGTGACAGATAGGACAGTACTCCAGAGGGTTAACATCATTGCCCAGAGGATCATTGGTTGCCCTCTCCCCTCTTTGGAAGAGCTTTATAGCTCCCGCTGCCTTAAGAAAGTTCAAAACATTCTCAAAGATCCATCTCATCTTGGGCACCCCTTTTTTTTTAACTATTACCATCTGACGGTACAGAATAATAAAAACAAGCACAAATAGGCTGAAAAAAGCCTCTATTCCAGGCAGCAGCTCTTTTGAATTCTAGTATAAAATGTAATGTTGGTGTGGTGTTGGGGTTTTTTGGTTCAATGTGTGGAGTGTGAAGGATGTGTGTTTGTGTTTATTTTCATGGTCATGATGTGCATTGAATATGGTGTTTGATTTTGTTGTACGAGGTGCAGTGACAATAAAGTAAAGTAAACTAATGCATTTCCAATACTCTCATATTCTGCCTTTTTTTTCTATGACAAAATTCTAGTTGTCATTTGTCAGAATATGTTTATTGCATGTATAGATAAATATATGGAGAGTAGATTGCATTGCTCAAATCATTTCCACATTTCTGCATGCATTAGTCTAGCACACTTTTTCACAAAAGGAAAAAAATAACACTTTTTTCTTCTCATCTTGTAATATATGACATTTTTCTACATTTTTATAAAACTTTTATTCTGTGAGGTATAAATATTTCTGGTAAGTTTTTTTAAAAATAAATTTAATTCCCCTGAGGTAAAATATTTTTAAAACATAATCATCACTATTTAGAATCAAATTTCTTGGCATGCCACTTTTGGAAGTAGACTCAAGATTCAGAAGGATGTTGATAGACTTGAGCATTGGGCCCTATCCAATAACATACCATTCAATGCTGAGTAAAGTAAGGTCCTGCACTTAGGCAGGAAAAACTAAATGCATACACAGTCCCTGGTTCAATAATAGTAGCTATGAGAGGGATCTACATGCAGGGGTGGGATTCTACATATTCGCACCTATTCTCTAGAACTGGTTGTTAACATTCTAAGCAGTTTGGAGAACCGGTTGTTAGAAGAAATTACTAATTATGTAAGGAAGGCAGGAAGGAAACGTTCTGGTGTTGCCTACAAAAACTGCCTCTCCATTAACCCTTATTACATTTTTGGCAGGACTAGACTTCCTGTCTCTGGAACTTCTCTAGAGGTTTTTTTTCCTCCTTTGCTGGTACTTTGTTCATGTGGAGTGACCATTCAAAGTTACAATGGCACTGAATTTTTTCACACTTACGACTGTTGCAGCATCCCCACAGTCATGAGAGGCCAGGTGAGGAGATGTGTGCCTCAATGTGAGTGATGTTGAGTTGTCCATGCCCAGCCAGTCACATGACCACCAAGCCACACCCACCAACTAAGCCATGCCCACAGAACCATTAAACTGTTAAAAAAATTGAATCCCACCCCTCTCTACATGTCCTAGTGAACCACCCCTTATGTATAAACCAGTAGTGTAATGTAACTGCCAAAAAGTCAATGCAGTCCTGGGCTGCATCGATAGAGAGATAACATCAAGGTTATGAAAAGAAATGACACTGCTATATACTGCACAAGTGAGGACACACTTAAAATACTACATACACTTCTGGTCATCAAAATATTAAAAAAAGGCTGAGACTTTAGAAAGAGTAAAGAGAAGAGCATAAAGATGATATGTTGTCTGGAGGCTAAACTGTACGATCAGTAGTTAAAGGATCTAGGTATATCTAGCCTACTGAAGAGAAGGATCATGGGGGATTGATAATTATCTTGCCGTACTAATAGGTTGTTACAGAGAAAGCTGACTTATTCTCCAAAGCACCTGAGGACAGTGGAAGCTTGTTAAAGAGGAATTCAACCTGAAACTCTGTGGCTGGGGTTTTCTATAGTGGCAAGGCATATATGAAGTCCCCTGTGCATCATGTCTGGCCACATACATTGGACAGACCAATAGAAGAATAAGTACCCGCCTGGATGAACACAAAAATGTAGTCAAAAAGCTGGAACACACTTCCTCACTAGTCCAACACATGAAAGCAACAGGTCATAGCATCAACTTAAATGGCACCAAAACCCTAGCCACTATAGAAAATCCCAGCCACAGAATTATCAGAGAAGCCATAGAGATTGAAAAAAGACCTGAAAGCATGAATAGAAGAGATTATTCCACCAGACTGTCAATTATTTGGACGCCTGCACTCACAAACAAAAAAACCTCCATACCACTAGCCAGGCAAACACCTGGGCACAAACAGATCCCCCCTGATACCTCCAGCTCAAACACACCCCAACCAGGCACCCAGATGAAACCCTGCTTCCTAACAAATGATAGCCGTCCATTTACTTAGAGCCAAGCTGCACTAAAAGCCTCCAATACAGGAACACAATATTGCCACCCAATCAAGACACAAAAAAAGCAGGGGACACTTCCGGTTTGTCGGCTTCGGTGACAGCAGGGATTCGCTTTCTCTGCGATCCCTGCTGTGCTAGCCGCCTTGGTGCCTCCGATCCTGACGGATTTGGAGGCTAAGGCTGCCCTGTTGGGGCAGCTGAAGAAAGGGGGGATCCGGACGGGGGTGAGGGGCATCGCAACCCCCCCCAGCCGGCAATAACCCCCTTCTCTCAAGACGGTGCAGCGGTGGTCTTTTATGGCCACCATAAAGAAGCCGGCAACTGGATAAAGAATGCGCAGGAGGGAGAAGGAGTTTTTTTTTAAAAGAAAGTTTTTTCTTGGTCGAACTGGGACCTTAAGGACATATTCAACACCTGGGAAAGTAATGACTTGGAAGCTATAATGTTCCCGATTGATGTTTTCAGCTGCGAAGAAAAGTGACAAAAAGGGGAAGTCACTCTCCCTCCCTTATGGAATTAACAAATGGACAAGGGAAACCAGCCTTTTGATAGAAGGTAAAACCTAAACTCCTTTGTTATAAGTGGGAAGGGAGAGGCTTGGGAAAACAAATCTTTACTCTAAGATTTTGCTGGAGGAGATGCCTTGAAGATAAAGAGAATAGAAATTAATTCTAAGAAAGATTTAAAGCACAGATTGGACGTTTCTGCTTTCCCTAATTTGACTTCACTCCTAGAAGAGAAACTGTAAAAAGAAGAAGCTTGTACTCTGCCTGGACTGTTTGATGACTGTGGGATTTGGGACTTTTGGGAACTGTTTTAAGTTTGGAAATAATTGATTGGCTTAATAATAAGAAGAGGATACAGAAAGAGAAGAAGAAACAGTTCAAAATGGCTCTATCTCTTGATGAATTAAAAAAACAATATTTAAAAATAAAGAAAGAAGGCAAAGATGTTATGGGAGAAGCCCTTTGTTTTCTAGATATGGCGCTTGTCATGTGTCAGCAAATTAAACAACAGCTGGAAGAAGCCGAGGAAGAAGAAGCCATTTTTAATGAACTAAACGGTGTGACTAAGAAAGAAAGGGAAAGAGAGGAGCGAAAAGGAAGGACTTAAGAAATTAAAAAATGTTTATGAAAGAGAAAAAGAAGATGCAAAAACAACAGAATGCTAGAAAGCAAAGGAAAGAGGAATGCAACAGAAATCAAGAAGGCAGAGGTTTGGAGAGGAGGGGTAAAAGTTTAGGCGGGCTAAGAAGGAAAGGGAAAAGGGGGAAAAAGTTACAAAGGTATAAGACAAGATGGAGAAAAGGAAATTTTTTTAGGGATAATGGGTAATATATGGGTTTTTTTTTTAAAAAAAAGGGGGATTCTGCAAAGTACACATGAGTATTGTAATAGTGGTATTTGTATTATAAGTAGATAATCAGAACTTTTTAAGATCTAATAAAAGACTAAAATATCAAGGTATAACTTTAAAAGGTTTAATAATGAATGATAATAAGTTTTAATAAAATACTAAAGGGAATGTTTAAAATATTAGTTTGAATATAGAGTTAAATGGATTAATGTGTTGATTGTTATGGATTTATTATTGTATCTGAAATAGTAGAATGTACTAAGCAGAATCTGATTGGGATTTAGGTGTTATTTTAAATTTTAACTTAGGGGAATGATAGAAAGGCATCATACTCCAATTAGTGATTCCAGGGGAAACTATTCTTTCTTAAATTGGAAATGAGACAGATGTAAATGGAGAAATGGACAAAAGATATAAAAATATTTTTCTTTAAAGCAAGATTAAATATATAAAACAGAATTAAGATGAGACAAAAGTGGAGAGGAGTTATATAATAGATATAGAATGGTAAATAAGATGGGTAATGGTATATAAGAAGAGCATGAATTCAATTGAAGTCCATACAAAAAGAGGTAATCTGGGGCCAAGTTACTTTCTAGAAGAAAGTTTTATGTTTTTATGTCTATGTCTTATGTGTGTGTGTTTAATTAAGAATTAAATAATAAAATCTCGGAGGAAGACTAGATGAGAATAATTATAAACAAGCCAGAGGAAAATATAAAGTTGATGACTGGATAGCAGATAAATCAGAAAGGAAATATGATTGAATAATGATTAAAGAGAAACAATGTGGAATTTGGTAAAGGGAATTTACGTGTTTATATGGAAACGGGATAAATTATAAGTATGTGATATAAAGCAATATGTTACCTGTCTTGTAAGGATCTACAATGAAAAGAGGTTTTATGTTTTTAATGTTTAATGATGTTTTGTTTTGTTTGTCTGTTTGTAAAATCAATAAAACTTGTTTAAAAAAAAAAGACACAAAAAAACCCACAAAACAGACAGAAGATATTAGAAACACCAATCAAGCAGAACACAGCAAACTCCAAGACCAATAAACAGAGACCAAGACTCCCAACCAATCAGGATGAAGAAAAAAGCATTCTGGCACAGCAGTAGGCTAGCCCCAAATTTAAAACTGAAACAACTGTAAAAATCTGACTCACAGATGAACACAATACAGAAGCCTGATGATGGCAGATGAGATTCTGCCGAAACGTTGCTACAACTTTAAAAGCACAACTATAATGACATGGGAAAATACCCGAACAAAGCTGAATACCATACATACATATACATATACATATACTTATCATATACGTATACGTATACATATACACATACATACATACATACATACATACATACATACATACATACATACAGTGAAAACCATTAATCAATGGAGTAGCTTGTCTTTCAGAGTTGTGAGTGCTCCACCACTGGAGGTTTCCAAGAAAAAAATTGAGCAGTTGTTTAGGACGGTAAAAGGTCTCCTGCAGAGGTGGTATTCAGCAGTTCTGACCAGTTCTGGAGAACTGGTAGTGGAAATTTTGAGTAGTTCAGAGAACCAGCAAATACCACCTCTGAAGGTAGATGTGATTGGAGATTTTACAGTATTCTTCCCCTGCCACGCCTACCAAGCCACGCCCATAGAACCGGTAGTAAAAAAAAGTTGAATCCCTCCACTGGTCTCCTGCCTTGGGCAGGGGATTAGATTAGAAGACCTCCAAGGTTCTTCCAGGCCTATGTTTTTTATGTTTCTATATTTTCTGTGTTTCAATAAATGATTATTAGAATAGCTTGCCACATAGTTTCTAGAGCTTAGTTCCCTTTTTTGATAGAACAGGTGTTGCCTTTTGTGATTACATAGAATTGTTTGCTGTAGGTCAATGTTGCAGTACAGACGAAGTGTTGTTTATATGCTCACTTTACAAACTTTAGTAATTCATCAATGGAAAGAATTGCACTACAAAGAACTGGTTTCACAATAACTTTGGCTTTAAGTGAAAGAGGCTTATATGGTTTTGAAATTAATTTGATTTAATTTTTGCTATTAAACATATATAATATTAAATAATTTAATTTTTTTTGAGAGTTCATAAACCTATATCTCTTCCATAAGTGTTTCTACAGTTTTAAAAACTTCTGAATTGAACAAAAAAGAAAGTAGAAGTATACATTTGTGTATACATGCCTTTGAGTTACTTTTTGACTCCTGGTAACTATCTGGAAAAGTCACTGCAGTTTTCTTGGCAAGATTTTTGGAGATAGGACTGTCAGGAGGCATAATTGGAACTTGAGGTCTCCTGATTCCAGTTTTGTGCTTTTAACCATTATACCAAACTGGTTTTCAGTTTGTACATATAAAGTATAAATGAATAGAATTATATGCTTATGACTTAAAATTGATATTTAGTTTATTTTGTATCCCTGTATTTTAAATAATAACACAGGGAAAATTAAATCAGTGATGTATGGATTACATTATGGATCAAAAGTTTCATTAATATAAATTTGACAAGGCCAGTATTCTATGTTTCCACCTTAAAATCTCAGAAGATACCATTTGCTTATGTTTCTGTAGATGGGAATAAGATCTGCAAGGAATCAGACAAGTGAACAGAAACAAAATATGACTTTTTGCCTCTGGAGTAATGGAGATGAATATGAATCCTGACAGGCACACATATGACAAGGCTGAGGCAGAGCAAAAACAGGTGACTCACAAATTGTAGTGGCATGTTCTCTCCAAGGGCTCATGTGCCAGTAATGCCTGAACAATCTAAGCTACAATCACATGAGAAACGCAATAGAGGGCTGGCTGGTTGGCTGCCTACTGAGCCATAAAATACAACCTAGACAAATTAAATCTACAACAACCTCTGGTGGATCATAACCCTAATTAGATAGAAGATTAACAGGTATTAGATTAACAAAAAAATCCCTGTCAGAAAAGTATGTAGGGGTCATTGTTAGAGAGACTTTCTTTTCAGTTGGTGTATGTTATGTGTGTGAAGTTGATTGCACTTTTAATTACTTTTGTCAAGTAATGAAGAGCTAAATAGCTTCCTTAACTTAAAGACTGATAAAGAGAAGAACGGTTCATAAATCATCCATGAGAATGAAAAAGAGTAGGAACTATAAACCCAGAACACTTTAATCTGTACAAAACACCCCAAACAGTCAATATGTGGGCATATGTGTACATTTCTCAGTAATATGCAAACTTCTGTTATAGTTTATTAAGTGCTTTTATGGATATTCTTACTTTGCCTAAATCAGGTTCAGTAAATAAAATATAACTAATACAACAGCTAAGTGCACATTTCTCACTTTAATCTTTTATAATTTCTGGCATGCCCATCTTTTCCCACTCAGGTGCCAATTGAAGTGGCTGATACAGCAAACTTTTTCTTTTCTACTATCACCCATTTTTAATGAAAACTTTTCTGTTCCATTAAAAGATAAAAGGGGAAGGTACTTTTGTATTGTCTGTTTGATCTATAGAGGCCAACATTATGGGTATATTTTTCTGGTATATGACTTTTAATGACTAGTTAGTCAAAAATTCCTGTATTCTGATTGTGATCCTGTGATTCACTAATAGCTTATATTTGATTTATTAGCTTCTGCATAACATCTTTATTGTTCTGGCTGTTATTATTCCTTATTGCTACTTTGTAACAATCTTCTTGACTTTGTTGTCTTTTTATTATGAGAAGAACTTTTTTGTTGTTGTTATAAAGAACTTTTACTCTTTTTCTTAACTTTCTGAAGTTTGAATTCCTTTATCAGTCCATAGTGCTTCGAGTTGCACCTCATCTATTGATCTTATTCACATCAATTATGTGGTCTCTATGATTTTCTGAACTTCAGCTATGATAAAATTGTTCATTCATTTTCCATTCATATACTAAAATTGCTAAATAACTAAAATATTTAAAACACTACATCAACCTATATTCACCCTATTGCTAGGAAATTCCAAAATAGAATAGAATAAAAAAAGATACGGCATAATATTTTGTTCAGATAAACAGCATATTCAAGCTTACTTACATGTCATGACATGTCTAGAGATAGATGAAGCAAAATACTACTTTAGAATACAATAAGATAAAAATGAAATATTATTTATATATCTTGGACAATATCCATAGACTCTATGGGAAGGAAAGAATAATATCCTCTCCATGAAAAAAAAAAACAATAAAAACATTTTATGAGCAGCCATGGAATCTGTTAGATTGGGTAGATTGGTCCCCACAGAGATGCGAGACCAAAAGTGAACATTCAGCTCTTTATTGAGTATACAGTTCTGTCCAAGACCTGCGCTTCTCGGCAGCCCTTCATATAGGAGCTGTCTGCGGCGCGGCGGCCAATGACAGGGCTTTGAATCTCCCACGATTGGCTCGGCCAATCGTGGTTGATTCTAAGCGCGCCAATCATGGCCGTTTAGTTGTCCAATCAGGTTGTGGCCCGTGTGGCCCAATCAGGTTTCAGGGTTTGGAGTATGCTAATACAGAACAGAATCTTCATAGATATCTGCAATACTAATAGCACTTTTCAAATAAGATCTGTTCTACTAATCACTGCTTTATTAATTTCTCAAAATTTCTGAAAGATGTTTGGCTAGATCACAGGTGTCAAACTCACTGCATCATATTGCTGTCACCTGGCATTTCATGAAATTTTTCCCCTTTGCGGAGCTGGGGTGGACATGGCCTGCACATGTAAGTCTGTTAAGATCCTTCTGAATCTTGAATTTATCTTCTCTCGTATTTAAGCTATCATTATGAATAACCATTGGACTGAAATTTTATTTGGCTTCACTCTTGTATAATAATATGGTTAAGAATTGTTTATTCCACATTCTTCTTTTATTCTTCTTTCATTATATTATTACTAGGCAACCTGTGCACAATTGGTTCATCATTTCAGAAAAAAATAGTTATCTAAACAGAAAAAGCAAAATGAGGTGAGAAAAAAAAACCTGGACTCATTTCGTTCTTGCCAGTTTTCTTGTTGAATTTTCTTGTGGGAAGCTAGAAGGGAAGATCAGATTTTTCCTTCCTTCCTTCCTTCCTTCCTTCCTTCCTTCCTTCCTTCCTTCCTTCCTTCCTTCCTTCTCCTTTTCTTTACTTTCCAGCAGGCAAGTAAATGGCTTCTGCTGTGTTTGGGATGTTGTGTGTGGAAGGGAGGGGGATGAGGGATTGTGAGATTGTCTGGGAAACTGGCATGGATATTAAAGGTCATGTGATGAAGCAGGAACCTAGCAGCACTCAAGCAGCCCCATTTTTCTGAAATTTCATTCCTTTGGGATCATGAGTCCTGGCTTTTGGACAGATTTTCTAAAGTTAGTTCATTTGAAGTACCTTGGTTCAAAAATTATTGGTCTATGATGAATGCTTTCACCAAATAAAGGTAACGACAATGAGAGTTTTAGTAATATATTGATAAAACACAAGTACAGCAGTACATTATGTTATTTGTATACAGTGGTATTTGTACAATATGACTCAGAAATTATTAACAATATTGTTTAGCTAAGTTAAACTTCTAGAGATAAGTAACCAAAAATTATCAGTATTAACTCTGATTTTTCAAAACAGTGTCAGTGTTGATAAGCAGAAAGTTGCTTAAATTTTACTTCTAAAGCTGTGGTGGGATTCAAATTTTTTTACTAACGGTTCTGTGAGCGTGGCTTAGTGGGCATGGCAGGGGAAGGATACAATAAAATCTCCAATCAGAGTGGTATTTGCCAGTTCTCCAAACTACTCAAAATTTCTATTACCAGTTCTCCAGAACTGGTCAGAACCTGCTGAATACCACCTCTGAACTAAAGCTATATGGCAAGGGTGTCAAACTAGATTTCATTGAAGGCCGCATCAGGGTTGTATTTGACCGCAGGGAGCCAGGCTGGGCGTGGCCAGGGTGGACATGGCCAGTTCAACATAACTCATGTTGGGGGCATCTGTGGAGGCTGGGTGCTTTGCCAGTGAAAATGTTTTCAGCTGCGAAAGCTTATGCAACCCTTTGCCAGCAAAAATGGAACTCGGTAGGGCCATCCATTCCACAGCCCACCCAAGATCTGTTTTCACTGGCAGAGCTGTGTTGGGATTCAAATTTTTTTACTACTGCTTCTGTGGGTGTGGCTTGGTGGGCATGGCGGGGAAGGATAAAATCTCCAATCAGAGGTGGTATTTTCTGGTTCTCCGAATTACTCAAAATTTTCACTACAGGTTCTCTAGTACTGGTCAGAACCTGCTGAATACCACCTCTGTGGCAGAGGCACTGCGGGCCAGTCCTTTGCTGTTTCCAGGGTGGCCCCATGGGCCAGATCTAAGCACCCTGCAGGCCAGATCCAGCCCCCAGACCTTGACTTTGACACCCTTGCTAAATGACATGAACAATTAAGTGCAAAATATATCAAACTATTTGTTATAGAATTATAGTTTCTGTCTTGATTAATTAGATGACACTAAGTATCAATACTATTATTTACTACCAATAAGTAACAATAAGGTCTCCACTATAAAGTTACTTATTATCACTTGTTCATATTAAAGAAAAAAAATAATGAGCATATTTTTTGTAACTAAAAGAGACTATACTTTTCCTTTCAGACATGCAAAAATTATTGCAAGTCCTGTTGCCCCTGTAGCTCATTGCAATAGAGCAGAAAATCCTACCACACCTGGCTGCCAAAATTGCTGATTATATACATAAATTTTGGTAGAAGCAGATTCATGCTTCTCCATCCACTTTCCCAATTTTTTTAACTTTACCATAGACCTAATTTCTGGAATTCAAATTCCAGCAAAATGTATTTATGCTATGAGATTGAACTAAAGGGATTTATTTATTTAATTTATTGATTATCACATACTTGGGGTTTTTATTTGATCTTCCTCCTCCACGCATTGGCATTTTTTGGAGATGACAGATTAGATAGATAATAGATAATGAATGGATGGGCGGATGGATGGATGGATAGATAAATATAGAGATATACTTTATTTAAAAAAACAGAAAAAGGGGGAAATGTAAATAAATTAAATAATAAAGAAAAAGAAAAAACAAAAAAATTAAAAATAAAAAGACAAAAGTGTAATAAGAACTTAAATTCTGTATAATGACATACTATATTTAGGGATATATGTATACTTTTTAAATATAATTTTGATAAAAAAATTATTATATTTCATTGTAATTTATCCATATTATATATCCAATGGTAACTCATTCATACATTGTCAGTAACATCAGATCTTCAGTCAGCTGGTCAAATGGGGTTATAAATTTGTCATCCAATATTAAAAAAATCTTTTGGCAATAATAATGGCATGGAGATTCCATTTCTGCCGTTCAGATGTTAGTTTCCATATAATAGCTATGTAATTCAAACAAATGTGCGTATTTAATAATATAAAATTTGAAAATTTGAAAGTCAAATTAAAGTATATAATTACTTATTTCCAGAACATAATAGATTTAGAATATTGTGAAAACATGACCTTTGGTGAAATGCAAATACTATCATTCTGAAGTATTGCTGGTATTGCATAAACTTTAATCTACAATCTAGTGCTGTTTTGATACTGAAGTTAAAACACTATGTTTCAAATTAGTATGCTGCCTGACTCCCAACAACTTTGAACAATTCACAGCAAACAATAAAGCAATACAATAATAAATGAAAGTGAAAAATAAAAGATGGCAATTTGGACAGTGTTCCGGACTAGGAGGCTCGAAAGCCTGCAACTCTGATTGGCCTGCTGATAGCGGATTGTGATTGGTCACCTCAGACTGATCCGATTGGCTAGTAAACGGGCTGCCGCGATTGGCCCAGCCAAGCGCGGCAAACTCAAATCACCGTCATTGGCTTCCTAGCTGCAGCCAGCCCTATATAAGGGGCTGCTGCGGCTGGGATATTTCACTCAGATCTGAAGTCACTAATAAAGAGCTGTTGTTGCTATCTGAGTCTTGTCTCCGTCATTGAACCTATCCTCCCAGATCTAACAGACAGGAGCAAAAAGTAAATTTACACAACCTAAAAATAGGTTTCAATAAACTTGCCAAATACCTGGACAAAGAGTCTGAGGTTTAAGGCCCTTCAAAAGACCAGCAAGATGGGAGCCAACTGGATCATTTTCCTGTTGTTTCAGACAAAATAGACCTCTCCGGTTCTCATAGGATTGGTTCCTTAGGACTCACTGATCCTATCTAGTTAGGTGTCTCCAAGGCTGAAAATCACCTTCAGGCATCTTCTTCCATCACTATACTTGTGCCATACTCATGTCACCCATCATTACAAGGATTGAAATTGAAATTGGTCAGGTAATATCACACATTACAATTGCATTACTTAACAACAGAATTTGTGGAGCCAATTGTAGCTCTTAACTAAGGATTGCTTGTATTAGTGACTTGTCACATTTTTTCACAGTGTCTCTACAAGATAGAAATTATAGAATAATAGAGTTGGAAGGGACCTAAGAGGTCTTCTGGCCTAACCCCTGCTTGAGCAGGAGACCCATTGACTATTTCTTTCAAAAGCCTCCAGCAATGGGACACATACAACTTCTGAAGGCAAGTTGGTCCATCGGTTGATTGCTCTCACTGTTAGGAAATTTCTCCTCAGTTCCAGGTTGCTTGGTTAGTTTTGAATGAAACATCATTGTTTCTTATTTGTTTTGGAAAATAGTTTGACTTTCTCATTTTTGTAGGAGCCCCTTAAATATTGGAATACTGCTATCATAAATCCTACTTTTCTCTAGACTAGATATACCCAGTTTTTATATCCGCTCTTCATATGCTTTAGCCTCCAACACCCAACAATCATTTCTCTTTTATTAGATCTTAAAAAGTTCTGATTATCTACTTATAATACAAATACCACTATTACAATACTCATGTGTACTTTGCAGAATCCCCCCTTTAAAAAAAACAAAAAAAAAACCTTATATTACCCATTATCCCTAAAAAAAATTTCCTTTCCTCTATCTTGTCTTATACCTTTGTAACTTTTCCCCCCCTTTCCCTTTCCTTCTTAGCCCGCCTAAACTTTTTACCCCCTCCTCTCCAAACCTCTGCTTTCTTGATTTCCCCTTTCTGTTGCATTCCTCTTTCCTTTTGCTTTCTAGCATTCTGTTGTTTTTGCATCTTCTTTTTCTCTTTCATAAACATTTTTTTATTTCTTAAGTCCTTCCTTTTCGCTCCTCTCTTTCTCCTTTCTTTCTTAGTCACACCGTTTAGTTCATTAAAAATGGCTTCTTCTTCCTCGGCTTCTTCCAGCTGTTGTTTAATTTGCTGACACATGACAAGCGCCATATCTAGAAAACAAAGGGCTTCTCCCATAACATCTTTGCCTTCTTTCTTTATTTTTAAATATTGTTTTTTTAGTTCATCAAGAGATAGAGCCATTTTAAACTGTTTCTTCTTCTCTTTCTGTATCCTCTTCTTAAACCAAACAGTTATTTCCAAATTTAAAACAGTTCCCAAAAGTCCCAAAGTCCCACAGTCATCAAACAGTCCAGGCAGAGTACAAGCTTCTTCTTTTTACAATTTCTCTTCTAGGGGTGAAGTCAAATTAGGGAAAGAAAAAACGTCCAATCTGTGCTTTAAGTCTTTCTTAGAATTAATTTCTATTCTCTTTATCTTCAAGGCATCTCCTCCAGCAAAATCTTAGAGTAAAGATTTGTTTTCCCAAGCCTCTCCATAAAAGACCACCGCTGCACCGTCTTGAGAGATGGGGGTTATTGCCGGCTGGGGGGGGTTGCGACGCCCCTCACCCCCGTCCGGATCCCCCCTTTCTTCAGCTGCCCCAACAGGGCAGCCTTAGCCTCCAAATCCGTCAGGATCGGAGGCACCAAGGCGGCTAGCACAGCAGGGATCACAGAGAAGGCGAATCCCTGCTGTCACCGAAGCCGACAAACCGGAAGTATTTCACCCCACAATCATTTCTGTTGCTCTTTTCTGCATTCTTTTCAGAGACCTAACATCCTTTTTACATTATGGTAATCAGAACTGGATCCAGTATTCCAGGTGTGGTCATATTAAAACTTTTTAAAGTAGTACCTGCACTTCACATGATTTTGATTCTATCACTCTATTAATGCAGACTAGGATTGTGTTGCTTTTTAAGTTACTGTTGCATACTGTTGGCTCATATTTAAGTCCACGATCCCTCTCACAGTTACTGGTATGGGAGATGATAGAAAACATACAATGGAAGAAATAAAACATGATAGGAGAAACACGTTTTCTTTTTTGTGATAGGCAAACTTGTGTTTTCTGTAACTACTACCGACAGAATTTCTATTTTAATCTAGGCATGTATGAGAACATTTATAAAGTCATGCCTTTTGTTTCAAAAATATCTGTTTTAGGCATAAAGGGATTATTCTGTAGTTAGAATAAAATCTTCTGAACTTGCACTCATTTTGATTTATGACTGAGTCAGCTGGATGAACTATCCATAATTTTTCAAATTTAATGCTGGGAACAGTGAAGTTATGATTTCAGAATAAAAAATGTCATTTTTCCTCTTAAATTCCTTTCATATATCAAGACGTATATATCATAAATCAAGAAATACACACAACACAGGTTTGACTTGGTTTGTTGCTACTCTGACATCCCTATGTATCCAGTGGCCTTTGGTACCCTTTTTCTGCCCTCCTGGGTACTCCATCAAGATTCTAATTCTTGTTATCCAGCATTTCTGAGTAGAATCTACATTGGGTAAATTGAGCACGAGACTGTTTTGTTTGAGCAAATGTTTCTGCACAAAAATTCCACTAGGTGCTGACATTCCAAATTAATCCTTGGTGATCTGACTGACACTCGGTTAAAGTTTGTTGGTGGTACATCTGCTTCAATTATTCATCACTATCAAGTGATTCTACTCTCTGAAAAAAATGTAAGAGATACAGGCTATTGTTTTGAAACAGCTTAATTTTTTTTATCAATCATATATATTATAAATAATTAACTTTTCAAGCACCTTCAAATTATCTCCTACTCAGTTATATTTCTCTGATACTTTATTAAATATCAGACATTAAACATCTTTCTGCCCCCATCCCCAGTATCTTGGGAACTGTAGTTTGGGAAAGGTGAGATAGTTTTGAGATTTTTTTTTTTTTTGCAAGAATCTTGTGCCTTACACAAGATAGGAATACAACTTAATGCAACTTTTGCCATTGTTTTATATTTATAACACATTTTACTTCTGTTGGTAATAGCTGCTTGTAAATCATGTCATTTTATAATCACACGTGGGCAACACACAAAAATATAGATGCTGATAGCTTTTAATCTGTGAATTCAAACAGACATTCTAAATGCCTTTGAAACATGGATTAAAAAACAGTATGTAGTCTAGGCTTGAAACAGTAAAAACTCTATATTAAGCAGTGGTCTATAGCTTCCTTCTTTTTGTTCCCTTTGGCTGGTTGATTGTTTCTTTTGCCATCACATGGAATCAGCATAGCACACAAGTTGACTAAATCCCTTCAAAGCATCATAAGCAAACCAAAACATCCAACAAACCCAGAAGAAGAAAAAAGCAGGAATCTCCTACAACATCTAATGTAATGACTACAATAACCACTATATATAGCACAAACAGGCAGAAAACTGGCAGAATGTATCTATGAATGTCAACTGGTGTTGCTATATTGCTACACAGATCTCGTACATTGTTCCATAGGAAAAAATGCAGACACTCCTATGGCTACTTCTGGTAAAGGAGTTGGATAAAATTTGGTCATTCTCTTTATGCATTGTCTTCCAGATTATACAGTTCAAGAGACATAAGGAAAACAGCCTATACAAACAGGTATGCATACATTGTTTGAGATCTTGATAGTGTCATCATAAAATGATATATCACTCTTGTTCAGTTGTTTACCCACTTCTGACTCTTTCGGACTTGATGGACACTTTTCACCAGGACTGCTGTTTGGAGTTCTTACAAGCTATTACTTGTGTTATTAGTAATGATATTAAGTTACTTTCATTTTTCAATTTTTTAACGACTTTGGCTTTTTCAAGCATTACAATTTTCTGCAGGAACTTTGAATATGTATGATATGTTCGAAATATTTTTCTTCTACATAATGCTAATCAAAAGGAGGTGTTAGGGTACATTATATCTTATTGGAAAAATGTGAATTTATGCAAGTTTATGTATAATATTAGGCAATGAATGAATGCCTGTATCTTTTGTAACTCTATATGGTATAAATACTAAAGTTTTATAATTAAAGAAAATAAGTATAATTCTAAACCGTTATACTTTTCATAGGGAACCTATTTGCAGAATTGACTTAAGGATTCTGGGTACTGTCCATACTGACATAAATTATTACTTCCCACATGAATTTCCATGTTCTTTTTAGATTCCACTTTTAAGATTATACATATGTCTTCATCCATTTTTAAATGTTTGAAACTATTCTGATTTTTAAAGTTACAGTAAAGATAATATCCAAGTAAGCTGAAAGGAACAAACACATTCCTCTCCACATTCTGCCATCTGTTTGAAATGTTGATAAAATTCCAGTTTTAAATTACATTAAATGCTGCCTTCTGGGCCTCGTTCCCTGTTTTCTGTTGTACAGAATGCTTTAGTAAGTAAAAAAAAAATCATTGCTTTGTATTTGATATATA